>NC_072455.1:11266917-11354417 GCF_027596085.1 Anoplopoma fimbria
GCGCCTCGGCGCAGGCCTCCAGTAATGTATTTTAAGGCTCTTGCTTGTCTTCAGGGTGGGGAGCCGACTAGGGGCCCCTGGGGCTCCTTAAGGGGCTCCTGGGTAAATTTAAAGAGACAGTAGCAGCGTCGACAATGCACACCCACCCGGGGGTGTGGTGGGGGTGGGGGCAAACCGAGCAGCGGGCGCTAATGCTGATAAGCCGCTAATACTAATGCTGTTGTTCTCACAGAACCATGCGAGCAGGGGGGCGGCTTGGTTCGGCAGAGCAGCGGTTAATAAAACGAGGCGGGTCCGTTGGAAATCAGGGCCCCATGAGCTCAAGCTCATAATATTTTGTGCTGGGGATCCAGGGGGGGTCGGAGGCTCCTTCACTTAAAAAAAAAAAAAAAAAAAACCCTGTGTAGTCATTTCTTAAGCTATATTCAGATAAATTAAAAGAACTGCGTTATTATGCATAGCTGCAACTAACAGCTATCTTCATAATTGATTGGTTTACCCAGTATTTGCTTTAATATTAATATTAATTGACATTTTCAAATTGCTTGCTTTGTCTGAACAATGGACCCCCTCCACACACACACACACACACACACACACACACACACACACACACACACACACACACACACACACACACACACACACACACACTATTCAGTTTGCTACAACGAAAGACCCAAAAAAGAAGCTTTGTTGCAATTTTGCATGAAACATCGTTTAAAAAAAAAAAAAAAAAAGGTTACGCTAATCAAATGTTACTAGTTGTAATATGATTATACTTAAATCAAAAACATCATTACTTTGTCAGGGTGTTCCTCTCTAAACACAGGCCCCTCTACAGCTGATTTATAGTAAAGATAAATGTGTCCAGACAGTACTTGTGTTTATATAAATACATTTGCCAGCTTTAATTTTAAATGTGCTTTTCTGATGTTATTAACTGAAGTTAAAAATATAGTTATGTTGGTCATTGGAGCCCCTCTAACCCATCTAGAAATAAAAAATTAAAAAGATTTATGAAGATATTTAGTTTTTTTTAAACTTATTTTATTCATCAACCTAGGCTACTTCTTGTACAAGCCAACTCCTACCAGTACTACAAGTAATATTTATTCATCAAACGTGCCAATTAATGATGGTTAATTTGATGGTTATTCAAACCCAGGAATCGCACTGTGGCCCTATCTCTGATGGTTTTGCACATGAATTGAGGTCATCTGTAGAAAAAGCCAATCAATCAATGGACCTTTTTCCAGCTGCGCCAAAACTGAAAAAAAAGGCTCTACGTTATTGCGAGCTTTATGTAATCCCTTTGCATCATCATTATATGTCATTTTAATTGGTTATTAAATGTGTGTCCTGTCCCAAAATGTAAGGTTTCACTAAATCTTGAAATGACTAATGAGGTTTGGCCTAATTAGCAGACTGACGTGGTGACTCGTGGACTCACGAGCCTATTAGCTCGTAGCCACAATTTTAGTCAAATAATTTCCCATAAACGTCACTTAATGGTTTTGAAACGGCGGGGGCGTATTGCTGTACTGTCTCTGCGTGTCCACGCCACGCAGTGAACGCACTCACACACGCACACACACTCACACAAATGCACGCAGAGCAGGCATCCAGGTCCCACATCCTGGTACTTTTTCAGCGTTGTCAAGGCAGCCTCAGAGAGCACGGCTGGCTAGGCGGAAAGTAGCTGCAGTGTCCTGGCAACGTATCTGTCCAAAAAAAACGTTCACAAAAACTGTCCCGGAAAGTTAGATGTAACTGAAAAGGTATCGGGTATGCATGTTTTTTTCCTTCCACGCGTTTCCGACAGCAATGCGCGGGCTTTACTCGCTTCTTTTATGGCAGGCAGCAGACTCAGACAGGCGCCCGTCCGTGTGGACAACAGGGGAAGGATCTTGTCCATTGTGCCGCCGAAGAGAGAGACAGCGGGTTAGACTCGATTTACGCCCGAAATGTCGCAATTTACCCCGCAGCGTTTCGGTGTGTGGTGCTCACTGCGCTTTAGCGAGGTCGCCTGGCCGCGTTTTCAATCAAATAGTAGCAGAATAAAGAATAAAAATGGCTCTCGACAGATATAATTTGTGATAGAAGGGGACAGGTTTAAAGGGACAGTGTCACTCCGCTTCCTTCCTGGTTCCTGTAGCTTAACGTGAAGCTACACATTTCTACATTCATGTATTCCGACGTGTTTATGTCACCAAAGATGCTGTTAGATTGCATATTTGATATGCATATGTTAAAATGCGACATTTAAATATTGAGCCAACTATAAGGTGTACTCTGTCTCACGTGGAGATCGTGTTGTGAGAGAGTAGATGGGCTCCTTAGTCCTAGTAGCCTACATATGCATTGTCTTTTGATTGGCATGTAATTCATGTGAACCAGGCTCTCTGGAAATGAGAACACCTGCATGAGCTCAAATGTGTTAGGAAAGAAAGAGTAGAAAGTTACAAAGTGAACTGAGTGTTTTCACAAATGGCTTTAACCAAACAATGTGAAAGCATTGCATTTGAGATGTTTCACATGTGATAAAACCAGAGTGGGCTACATTTTGTGAATTTATCTCACATGATTTGCATGTGACATAAATCGGTGGGTTCATATGCTGTGTCTTACATTTCAATTGTGAAATCATTTGGCGTTATGTTGTGAGTTCATCCCAAACCCATGTGCTTAGGTTTGAATTCATGACTTCTGAAATATTATTCACGTTATTACATGTTAGATTGATACATATTTTACGTGCCAAATCTTTGATAGTCAACTGTGCCTTTTATCTAGTAAATGTTACAAATGTTTGTTTATTTTTGCATTTGAATGGTTTGTTGACATGTGTCAAAAACGGTTCCCTTCACAAGATATCTAATGCGATCCAGTAACACAGCTCTGCCACATATTCTATGTCACAAAGATGATAAAATACGGAGAGGTTCTGTTTATTATTAGTGTTGCTGTTGTACTAGACAGCATTTTATTCAAATGGCAAACAAAATCCTAAGCATTATAATCTTAGTACAGATTTCATGGCTGAGCTATTGTATTGTATTGATTTGATTGTACAGGTACACCTAATAAAGGGGCCACTTGGGGTATTACATCTTCCCAGAGTGTCCTCAGAAGGCCGGGATTTTCTTTTAAAAGTCACATGATATAAAGTGTTGTTGCTACAACCTGATAGAGTCTTGCCTCAGCTCGCCCTACTGTTACCAAGTTTATAACAAAGTAACACTTTCTTTCTGTTCCTCAGGACACCTGCATACCGATGTAATGTCCGAAATTTGGCAGCTGCTCAGCAGAGCCAAGCATCGTGTCGGAGGACACCATGTAAGGACACTACACTGACGGCATGAATTGAATCAGCGCGTCAAGGGAAGAGCCAACCAGCACTGTTGGATGAGAACTGATGGGCCGTCCAAGCTGGCGATGCCAACTGAAAAAGATAAAGGCGGTTCAAAGTCCCACCGCTACCGGCCGGCCTCAGAATACGACGATGCCACCCTCACCCAAAAGAGACAATACTGGAGAACCAAGAAACGAGAGCAGAGGGCCCGACTGACAGAGCGCAGAGGAAAGGGAACACCAGGCGGAAAGCTCCTACATCTGCATACCCCTGCAGTGGGGAATTCTACTTTATCCGGCTCGTTTGCTACTTTCGCTTCTCCTTTGCAGGTTAACGATGACTCATGCAAAACAGTCACCGTCTCTTCTGCATCACAAGTTGGAAATACAGTTGGGTGCAGCACAGTCAAAGCCACTGAAAATCCAAAGGAGAAGTGGCTCCATACAATGAAACTTGACAGGATCATGCCTCAGTTACCAGCGTTGTGTACCATCTCAGCCAAAGCTGCTAGGGGCAACCCGGGCACAGCGAGGGTTGCTGTGAGAGGGGCCGTTACCTCACCCACACCCGGTGGAACCCAGCTGAACACCCGTTCCTCAGTGCCTCCAGTCAGAGTGACCAGAACTATCAATGGCAGCTCCGCTGAAACAACGCCTCAGTCATGTGTGTCTATGCAGGGCGCATCAGTCCCAAAAATACAACATAGGGCACAAGTTGCTTTAGGCATTCGGCCCAAACTCCTACCAACCAATGTGACCACAGGCATGATTCTTGTGTCTTCGCCATGTGTCCCAGTGTCTGTTAAAACAGAGGACAGAACAGCGAACGCAGCACCTCAAAGTGGAACAAAGAGTGCCTTGGTCACCTTGCATAGGGCTAAAGGTGTTAGCAACTCCCATTCTTCCCCGGAGACGGAGGAGGAGAGAGCAGCCAGGCGCAGAGAGCAATGGCGGATCAAAAAGCGAGAGCAGAGGGCAAAGCTGGCAGCTCAGATAACTAAAGCCAGAGAAAGGACGCAGAGCCAGGGGTTGACGTTACAGAGGCAAACAGCACAAAAAACAGGACTTGTGGGAGGCAAGATTCTACAGCATCTTCCATCTCAGTCATTTTTGAGAGGATCAGGCCAGAGGCAGTGTCCTACTCAGGTCAAAACTTCATTTACATCTGCCAAAAGGGACAATGATGAACTGAAAAGTGTGGCAGGAAGTTTAGTTACCGTTAACCTGCAAGCAGATCAGATTAAGGTACAAAATCCACATGGGAATAGGACAACACAGAGAGGCTTCACATGTGGGGCTATTTCTGTTAGAAAGCCAGGGGAGCCGATGAGAAAGTTTCCAAGTTATGTACATCTTTCTAATGTTGCCCGAGGGATAGCACGATGTAAAACACCTAGACAGAGGTTCATCGATGCCCAGAAGAATTTCATGAATCAAAGAAACATAAGATGTAGATCCCCGTTTCTTGCTTCAGTCTTTGGTACCAGAAATATGCCCAAAATTGACCCCAAGGACACGCCTGAGCAGATAATAGCCAAACGGCGAGAGTACTGGCGGATTAAAAAGCGGGAACAGCGAGCTAGGTTGTCGATGGAAGTAAAGTCTCGGTTGAAGGAGAAGGACTCTCTGATGCGAAGGGTGAAACGTTACCAGTCGATCCTGGAGGAGATGAGGAGGGCCAGAGCACTGGCCCAGTCAGCAGGGAGCAGACTCACCCACGCCTCTGAGACCATTGGCGGGTTCATCAAAGAGGATGGGACAGTGACCATTAACATCCCCCTGGTCCCTTCAGATCACAACACAGCAGCACACAACAGTGAAGAAGAGTGTCATGTAGTTCCTAATAACACTCCCATCACAAAACCTCAGCACCAACCTTCTATTCAACTAAGCGGTATAACACCCATTCGTGTAACCCAGCCCCCTACTCCCCTCCGCCCAGCTCACGTGAAAGTCTCTTTTCCTCTTGCTGGACAGTCAGTCAACAATCCTCCAGGACTACTGCCAATCAGTCCATGGACTCAACTTGAAAGCACAACTGTTCCTAATCCACACATGTTAGCAATCCAAACTGTTAGTCAGCTCACACTCACTCATCCTCAGACCCCTCAAAAGGCCGTTTCTGGAGGATCAACAGCGGGGTCCAACCTCGGGGGCTGTGTCATGAAAATGGCCGTCTCAAGTGGTGCTCCATCACTGTCGGCGCTCTCTCTGGATCCAGAGATGACAGAGGAGGAGAGGATGGTAAAGAAGAGGGAGTACTGGAGGATAAAGAAGCGAGAGCAGCGAGCAGCTCGTGCTGCTCGATTGAAGCAAGGCGTCTTACAGGCCAGGGCCTGTGCGACCTTACAGAGGAGGAGGGCCCAGAAGCAAGTAGCAGTCACCAGCGCACCACCAGGCAGAAGTCTTACTAACCATACAGGAAATGCACAATCTCTCCCCAACAACAGTGGGCCGGCTACGCCACATGCAAATGAGATAAAACAAGAGAGTGAGTCTATGCCAGAAGTTGACCTAAATTCTCAACCAGAACAAGCCATCTGTCCAGATTTCAAAGCCTCAAACTCCCCACCACCACCTCTAGGGCCTCATGCGGAGCCGGACCCAGCTCTGAATGCAGACAGCCAAGCTACCACTCTGCTAGCCGTAGCCTCTATGAAGAAACTCCTGGAAGAATCACTGAGCACAGTGACTGAGTGTAGCAGTGAGCAGACGGCTGTAAAAATGGAGTCAACAGAAGAGGCCTCAGAGCAAGAGATGGAAAATGTACCTCAGAATGAGTTGGCTCCTATTGCTGCTGACTTGACATTAGAGTTAAAAAGCTGGCAGCCGGATTGTGATGCCTTGGTACAAGCATGTTCACCAAGCCCTCATCTCTTGGACACACCGCAAAGTAGAGAGACACTTCCACCTCTCCCTACCTCCAGCGAGGTAGTCCTGCCTCCCACCTGCGAGCACTCATCCCAAACCCATTCGAACTTCATAGTAAATCCCTGCACTGAAGCTTCTTCACGCGGAGCCCAGAGGCTTCGCACCAAAAAAGCAGTCCATCAAAGCCCCTGTTCCCCAGAGCCGCCAAAGCTACATCACCTACCAATGGATCAACCACAACCACAGCCGCAACACTGTGAACAACAGTGTCAGGCACCGGAAGAATGCCAAAACAGCGACTCCCGATCAGAACAAGGATATCTCAGTGTGGTGACCGAGCGCAGCGGTCTGTTCAGCCTGCAGCAGAAGAGGGAGTACTGGAAGCTGATGAAGAGGCAGCAAAGGGCCAGGTTAAGGGCCAGGCAGAAAGACAGACACGGAGAATGCAGCAGTCGCCTTTTCCAGAGAAACATTCAGGTGATGTGACACATGTGAATAATGATCATTTAGTACCATCCACAACATGT
This sequence comes from Anoplopoma fimbria, assembly GCF_027596085.1. Classification (NCBI taxonomy): domain Eukaryota; kingdom Metazoa; phylum Chordata; class Actinopteri; order Perciformes; family Anoplopomatidae; genus Anoplopoma; species Anoplopoma fimbria. The sequence continues at coordinate 11,273,670 of NC_072455.1, forward strand.
AGATGCTCAAACATTGTGTTGTAGTGTTACAAATAGCCAATATTGTAACAAGTAGCTAATATTGAACTTAGACAAAGTGAAGTAGGGCGGGGGGGGCCACAATACTGAGGTTAAATTGCCAAATTTGAGTTTTTCAACATTTAATTTTTGATAAGGGTGATTTCAGTATAACATTTTCAGCACATTTAAACAGTATCGTGTTCATAGGTCCGATTTTCTTTTTTCCCAAAAAGGAAACCGGGAAATATCCGCATTCTTGTCAGTCACCTAGCAACAGTGATCTCAACCCTTTAACCACTGGAACACAAAACATTGAGAACTTGTTAATACAATGACGAGTCACAATTTCCATTTGACAGCAGCAAATGACTTTAACAATGGGCCACAGCTGAGACTCCTAGGATGTTTTATTGTTGTTGAAAGCTAACAATGTGCCAATCGGCCTTTATTAAAATGACACGGTAATCAATTGCAAACTTTACAGTAGTTACTAACCTTATAAGTCAGGCAATGGATTGTTTTTTAGCTGTGAGAAACAATTGTTTTATAGAAATTAGTGGAAGAGCGTTTAACGGCAATTTTGTCAAACTATGAATTGATATGAGCATGAACATTAAGTTCAGCCATGGTCACTGGAAAGTCTGTGCGTGACACCCCTTTATAAATGCGCTTCAGTTACCACCATCTCTCTGAATAGCTGATGGACCCTGATTATACTGAATTCACAGCATCCGGCGCTGCTGAAGATCCCAGTGGCTGCCTTGAGGCTTGTTGGTAAGCGTGCAAGGTTTGCAGACATGGCCAGTGCCCTCTCCAGCTGAAACCTGAGTCATTACACCACAAACCTCTGTCTGGCATTTGACACTTGAACAGCAAAAATAGAGAGGAGCGTGACAGAGAGGGGCCTAGTTAAAGCTAGGGGCAAACACATATGTGCATGTTTCAGAAATATTATTGTGTGTTGAATTGTGCTTTCCTGTCAAACACTGAGATAAATCATTTATTTTGTGTTTGTATTGTTGTCTTTCAGGCTCCAGGTCTGGTTATGAACACTGTTAAGGGTGTAAGACCTCCAGGAAAACCAGCCCTCAAGTCCAGGCCATCCATAGCTCCTCTAACCGCAGTGACACGTATCCCCTCTGTCCTGCTCGTTAGCCCCACAACATGCACCGCTGACCAGTCACCTGACACACTCCAGGTCAAGTTGCCCGTCACCAGTGTCTCCTGTTCATCCACAAGTGGCCAGAACCACGTGAACATCGGACCTTCACAGAACGCGTCCGACTGTCAGGGAGCTCACGAGAATCCGCAACAAGCCATGCCAGGTTCACGAAAGTGGGTGTCCAGAAGCACAGACCTGGACCCGGCCCCCTCGCTCCCTACTCTGAAGCCCCCAGACAACCCACTGACCAGCATCAACCTGCAACCCATTGAACCCCCTCTAACTCCAAATTCCACCGTCAGTCCAATAAAAATCCCTTGTTCTCCGCTTCGGAGTCCGACACGGATAATACATACTCCCACCAAGCCGTCATCTATAACCTCCATGGTTCCACCAAAGCCCGTCCCAGGGGAGTCTGAGGAGGACTTTCTGAGGAGGAAGAGGGAGTACTGGAGGATAAAAAAGAAGGAACAGAGAGCCAGAAAGGCCATTCGGGACAAGGGAATCTCCCCAAGGAGAGCCTCCAACAACTTGAGGCCCATCCTGCCTGCCCAGGATCCACAAACACAGGTATATATAAAACTATCTGTCTTATTATTATGATGATATTAAATGATGAAGAACAGACATTTCAGGTCACAAATCATGTACGTTTTGATTTAAGCATAAGGGCTCAGACATTTTTTCTCAAACCTCCACCTTTTTTCTCTTTGACTTATCCCTGAAGGATTCTGGTCCGTGGGTGAGCTCCTCTGAGGAGTCAGAACATCTAATGAGGTGGGAAATTTGTATTCCTGACATCCAATTGGTTTTGCTGCATGCTTGATGTGCTATAATAATGACTGTAACTACTGCTCTCTTTTTACAGCAATTCAGAGGACACCGACCCAGGATCGTATTCATTCTCAAGTTTCACAGCACCAGTCGAAGGTGAAGCATCAGCTGTGTCACTTTGAGCAGCCCAAATTGTGAAAATAGAGAAATTGGCAAAAAAACGTTTTTCTCTTTCTATTCCGTCTATTCAGATGAAACCGAGCTTCTGTTCGCTGACTATGAGAATAATAACGGCGAGGAAGGTCCCGTCTCAGACGCCGTGTGGAGGAACCACTACCTCATGGACTACGACCCGCTCAACCAGCTGCTGGTGTGCATGGTGTGTGGGGAGCTGCAGTACTCCCACAGCCTGGAGGGAGTGAGGGCCCACATCGACGAGGCCCACCCGGACACCCTGGCCCTGGAGCCCGGGGAGCAACGGCAAATACTGGAGGCCTGGGACGAGCAGGTGTCCCAGAGGGAGCGCTTCTTCACCAGCCAGCTCCAGCAGCACAGCGGGGCCCTGACAGGTACAGTATGACTGCAGACAGAACGCATGTACATTGTTAGAATTAAAAAAACTCTTCTTGGTGCCTGGGAGAACCGTTTATAAAGTTTCCACCTGGATCTAGAACCATCTGTAAAAGGTTCCACCCAGAACCCCCTATGAGAGGTTTTATAGAGAACCCTTCTACAGTATAATGATTCCACCCAGAATCCTCTCTGGGAGTTCTATCCATAACTTTTCTACTTTCTAAGAGTTTTATCCCACACACCCATGGGGGTACCACCGAGAACCCTTTTGCATTTCAAGCTTTCAATCTAAACCCCACCCAGGTTGTTCCATCAAGAAGGTTATCTAGAATTCCCAGAGGAAGTTCTGCTTATTGTCCTTTATACTATATAAGGATTACATCTAGATCTAACCTAGGAGGTTCTACCGGGCCGGATTGCAATTGAGCCAGAACACAACTTCAACCAGCGTGACTAGAAGAAAAGCGCAAACGACTTGGAGCACTTGTTTCTATTTTTAGAACAAAAAAACAATCTCCATGGTATCACGTATTTTCCAGAGTCACGTACCGCACTTGTGATTGGGACAAAACATAGTTTGGAGACCAGACCGCTCATCACAGATTCCTCCTGAAGGAAGATCTTGTAGCGTGTGACCCACAACGACTCCCAGACTCCAGGTTACAAGACAGCAAGTTGTGTACTGTGAACTCAGCTTTAGTCTGTAGAGCAGAATCAACAGCATGCCGTTGTGTTTTTCATTTGCCAAACCTTTGGGACTTGTTTTGCAGAAGCACACAGGAACTGAGGAGCAGAGGAGAGGACTGCATGAGACGACAGAGGACCACTGACCAGGAGAGAAAACCCACACTTTGTCTTATTTATTTTAATTGTATCAATATGTTTACCTTCATAGAGAGTCACCTTGAACGCTGTATTGGGAACATTCACTCCAACAAGCAGCTTTACCTCATTTCCTACCAGGGTTGTAATGTGGGTTTATGACAGTCAGTACGGACATTTTTTTACATCGAAGCTATGACGACTGAGATTTTTTTGATATTTTAAATATTTAAAGAACTGCAGCCTACTGGGAAATACAGTCTTTGTACCATGGTAGGCTCAAAGCACCCTGGACCTATGAACATGCAGAGAAAAAACTATATTGAAATAATTTTATATTACTGCTCTACTTTCTAAAATCTTCAATTTTTCCTTTTAAGTTAGGCCATTTTAAACCTCGACAACTATAAGCAGTGTTTCAGTGTTAGTGACTCCACATTTACTATCTACCCAGACTAGATCAAATGTTGTTCATTGCTGAACTTATGATTACATAGACTGTGCCACTCCGTTCAACTCCTCTTCCTCACTACACTACTAACAGTAGGATGAACAGTGCTACTGTTCAGTGCAGTTTGGAAATAGTTAAAGCAAACATTTGAACGTTCTGGGAGGACAATAGACAAGATCATGCAAATAAAACCTGCTGCTGGAAAACAGGTAAAAAATTTAAGATTTTTATTTATTTTAACCAAATCACAGAGTTAAAGCCTGGTCACTTTTGGAAGTCTTTTGGAAATATTGGCTAAACCATCGTAAAACAGTAACACAAGTAGAGAAGGGTCCTACAGTGGGCAAAATGACAGTACACAGCAGAATTCATCTAAAGGTTGCTAACATTAGCCATTATAGGCTACTGGGCAAACCTGACCAAGTAGAACTGCATAGCAAAACTTGTGAGTGTACTGAAATTGAGCAAAAGTGTGTTGTATTGCTTATGAGTCTAGCTTTTATTTTCTAATAGGAGGATTCTGTTATACTTTCGTTTTAAAAGTTACACTGTCTGTCTTTAAAAACAGATCCATAAAGCGCCATGAACTTCTGAAGCCAGAGAGACCCAACTTACTTTATACAGAATGGAGAACTGACGTAAACATTGTTGAATAAATCAACTAACTGATACAATGGGTAATAAAGAAATGAAAATGTGTCAGAAGAACATCAGTGCTGAACCACACTCACACCTTAATATCTAATAGTTATAATATGTTACACAGTCAATTTGGATTATAGCTGTAAGAAAATAAACTGTGTGACTGACACACACACAGTTCTACTAATTCTGTTTTGTATAAAGTTTATTTTCTGCTCCAGTGGCAGGCATGCGTTCAGGTCCAAGGCTGTTCTCAACCCTCGCTAGTTAATGGATTGTTGCATGGGTGTCCAGAACTGCTCTACAAGATTTTGTATGCGATACAAACAACCATGCTGTTCTTCAAACTCCCAAACTTTTATGTGTTCCTCCATTACAACCTTTTGTATAAACCTTTTTTACAACTTTCTCAAATGTGTAAAAACCTCCTGCATTTCATATCAACTTCACCATGTGACATCAAACATCTAGCCAACCCTCTGCACTGTAAATACACAAAATACTAAGACGTGGTTGTGAGAGGTATGAGACTGGCTGGTTTCACAATATTTGGAGCAAGGGTATTAATTATTTATTGAACCTCGTATATAATGATAATTGATGATGCATTATTCATATCTGTAGAGAGTTCCATGTTAAAAAAAAGTTTCTCATTTGTGAGTATTGAGAGTCCAAGGCTTTCCTGCATGAGTAGTAAAAGGATGAACAGTTGTGTATCAGTTATGATATACATTCCCACGTGTTTGTACCATTTCCATTCAGAGTAAAAAGCTGAGATGATGTTCTGTTTGAGCACAACGCTGTATAGAAGCCTGCCTGTACAGCTGCAACACAGTGTAAATAGCTGGAAGCGACCAAGCTATTTACCTTCTGAGAATGTAGTTCTGACTTGATGACTTGTTTACCAGTTCAAAGGGAATGATTCAATGCCTTTTCAGTAATAAACCTTTTCTACCTTTGGGCTTATATCTTTTTAAATATTTTGTTCACACATCTATTTTACCTCAGATAAATGTTCCATTATGGCTGAATAAACCTGTTGGGGGGGCTCTACTATCATTCAAGATCAATGCTTAACCTTAACCATGCCAGGTCAATGCCTAACCTTAACCATGCCAGGTCAATACTTAACCTTAACCATGCCAGGTCAATGCTTAACCTTAACCATGCCAGGTCAATACTTAACCTTAACCATGCCAGGTCAATGCTTAACCTTAACCATGCCAGGTCAATGCTTAACCTTAACCATGCCAGGTCAATGCCTTAACCTTAACCATGCCGGGTCAATGCCAGGTCAATGTCTAACCTTAACCATGCCAGGTCAATGCTTAACCATGCCAGGTCAATACTTAACCTTAACCATGCCAGGTCAATGCTTAACCTTAACCATGCCAGGTCAATGCCTAACCTTAACCATGCCAGGTCAATGCTTAACCTTAACCATGCAGGTCAGGTCAATGCCAGGTAACCTTAATCATGCCAGGTCTTAATCATTCAAGGTCAATGCCTAACCTTAACCATGCCAGGTCAATGCTTAACCTTAACCATGCCAGGTCAATGCCTAACCTTAACCATGCCAGGTCAATGCCTAACCTTTCCCATGCTAGGTCAATACTTAACCTTGGCCATGCCAGGTCAATGCTTAACCTTAACCATGCCAGGTCAATGCCTAACCTTAACCATGCCAGGTCAATGCTTAACCTTAACCATGCCAGGTCAATGCCTAACCTTAACCATGCCAGGTCAATGCTTAATCTTAATCATTCAAGGTCAATGCCTAACCTTAACCATGCCAGGTCAATGCTTAACCTTAACCATGCCAGGTCAATGCAGGTCAATGCCTAACCTTAACCATGCCAGGTCAATGCTTAATCTTAATCATTCAAGGTCAATGCCTAACCTTAACCATGCCACGTCAATGCTTAATCTTAATCATTCAAGGTCAATGCCTAACCTTAACCATGCCAGGTCAATGCATAACACTCATTATTCAATGCTAATGCCTAATCTCAACCATCTTGCAAGATTTCTGCGATTGAGGTTTACCATTGAGACATGAACCCAGGATACCATATGGCCAATAATGCAACAAATCATATTCTTTCGACCGTGCTTGCCAGACAATCACCTCCTAAAAATGGCATTCCCATACAACGAAACTGCATTTTTAGGCCTCACAGCCGACAATGCATATCAGAGAAAAAACATGCTGTGAGGTTGAAGGAACTGCTTGCCGAGCTCAGAGACCGTATCACGTCGAGGCATGATCTGAGAAAGGCTACAACAATATTCATGATGAATTTAAGGTTCCCAAGAGCACAGTGGTGTCCATGATTCTTTACATGGAAGAGGTCGGTGTTTGGGGATGGTCACTATGGCTGAGCTCACGAGATCCTATGTGGGGATGGGAGTAACTTCCAGAAGGACGACCATCACTGCAACACTCCAACGATCAGGGCTTCATGGCAGAGTGGCCAGACGGAAGCTTATCCTTACCTGGGCAATCCCATTCCAAATGGTGAAGCGGGGTGCTGGTGGCAGAATCCTTGTGTGGGGCAAAGCTGAACAGAGCAAAGCACTGAGATCTCCTTTATAAAAACCTGGTCCAGAAAACTCAGGACTTCACACTGGGCCAAAGGTTCACCTTCTGACAGGACAATGACCCAAAGCACACAGCCAAACAATGCAAGAGCGGCTTAAGGACAAGTCTGAATGTCCTTGAGTGGTCCGGACTTGAACCCAATCGAACATCTCTGTAGGGACCTGAAAATGGCCATCCATCCTGTCCATCCTGACAGAGCATGAGTGGACCTGCAGAGAATGGCAGCAATTCCCAAACTCCAGGTATGCAAAGCTTGTTGCGTCTAACCCCGCTGCCAAAGGTGCTTCAACTGAGAACTGAGTTAAGGCTCTGAATACTTTCAAACATTTCTAAAGTCCTTTTTTAGATCAATTTTATTTGTTCTTTCTGTAACAAAGTGTTGACATTGTGGTACCAAACTTGGCAACATCACTGTGACAAGCTTTTTTCAGTCACCCGACCCTGGTGTTCACCAAGAAGAAGTTATTGCAGGTTCCTTTAAATTTGGTTGGTTGTGACTAAGACAACTTGCAGTGTAAAAATGAACTTGTCAGTGCTCTTTGGTGGACACACTCTGTGGTGGACACCTTCAACATTCTTGTACTGACACCTGTGTTAGACCTGGCGACATGCAGAACGACACTGAGCTAGAACTTTGGCCCTGCCGATGTACCAGTTGGGCTTTAAACTGTAAAATAATTTAAACATATTGCTTGGCCAACACCTGCAAGGTCGTAGTTTTAGAGTTTTAGATATATATATTTTTTTAAATAAAGCCCTTCTGAAGAGATTTCCCCTTTATTTTGCCACGCAGCTTTTCAAGTGATTTAAAATAACACCAATAATAACTGTAAGGGGCACAGCTAGCATCACCTGTGAGTTGAGTTCCTTAAATTTAAATGGACATATGCAAAAATAAGTCGACAAATACCGAAACGGCTTCCCCTTGTTTTACTGAAATGCCTTTTATAGGAAGCGGTACAGGATTATCAATTCATTAACTAGAAGATGCAGCAAAGATTTAAGGAAGCCGTTAATCCTCTGGATTTTGTGAGGTAGAAATTTGCACTTTTTCTGCTTTCCTTCCATGAAAATCATCTCACGTTCCCTAGGATTTATCTTGCGACCTCTAGAGGTCGTCTCCCCGTCTGGGAATGAGTGCGTAAGACTTTTAAATGTAGACTAGGTCTGTCGAGATAAGGACATTATTGATTTATCTTACGATATATAAAGATGACGACAATCATTTTTACTGACCTTGATATTGCCCGTTGTGTTTATGTGCGTGTTTAACAATAAGACATGATACCAGAACAAACAGCTGGGTTTCACTATAATTATAAGACCTGGGCAATTATTATTCTTTATATTATCTTTATATCAGTGGCAAAAATTGGCCTTAAAATGACAATATCATTTATCTGGGTCAATATATCATTCAACAGAAGTAGTTATGGTGACTGGCCTAATGTTGACTCAGCAACTTTTGAAGGAGACTAAAATGATGAGGCACACAGTTTTTTTTAAAATGTAATTTATTTGACTACTGGAGCTTACCAGCATTATTCAGAGTCCTCCTCGGGTTCTGCTGAGTTCAGTGAACCAGTAGCTCACACTGGTCCAGCCCCTACCCGTCATAGTGCAGTATGTAGGATCTTTATGTCTTAACAACACAGTCTGACTGCTGTTCACTGTTTCATCCTCTGGCTCGTCCTCGGCTCTTCCTCCACTGTTACATCAGGATCTTCTTGAGGCCGTCTCTCCTCTGTCTGGGTCTCCGGTTCCGGCCCGTGGTGGTGGGCTGAGTCCGTGTCAGCCGCCTCCTGCAGCTCCCGGGGCCCAGCGTCCAGGCGGAACAGAGTTGGGACCCGGCCCAGGATGGGATTGTTCTCCTGGAGGCCGGAGACCCACTGGTTGAGGACGGTCTGATCTCCTTGGCTGGTCATACACATGGCGAAGACCGAACCCTCGTCCACTGGATACAAGACACACAACAGCTGCGTTACACACTCAGTGAGAGGTTTGCTGTGTTCTTTCATTCTCACCAGGATTAATCTCAGAAAATCTATTTGACAGTTTCTGTGTCTTACGTTCTTCCACGTCGAGGCTCTCTTCGTCGCCGAGGTCACGGTCCAAATCCAGGTCGAGCTGCAGAGGATAGTCCAAACACCTCTCTGGATCATAGGGCTCCTCGACCTGTGGAGGGAGGGGAGGGCGGGGAACACAAAGTTACAGCTGTATGAACTTCAATGCTTTCTTCTTTTTCCTTGAGCTTCGGTAAAGATCAGGTGCACGGGGTTCCTACATGACTGACAATCTCAAACTATCAGTCTCCATTAGAGGAGCGGAGGGGCTTTCCTACCTTCTCTTCCGGCGGTGTGGGGTCGGCCCTGAGGACGTAGTAGTAGACACACTTCTTCCTCAGCCACAGAGGGAAGGGGCCCTCGACAAACACCGGCCTGCTCGGGTTGTGCTTGGCCAGCAGCTCCACCTGGCTGGGGCTCTGGATACCTGGAGTCAACACAGGAAGGAAAGAAAACAAAGACAATGAGCAAAAGTCTGCATAGAACTAGGCCTGACCCCACCACTGTACTAATGTAACATTTTTAAAGAATCCAGTTTCTTCGTTTGTTACTGTTTCCCTGGTTTCCTTTCCAGTTAGGCTGAAAACCATTTTATGCAACTATAACGTAAAGAAGACAATATCTGACCTATTTCTGTAAAGTCACAGCAGTAAACACAATTTTAATCCCAGACTTCTTCAAACAAAACAACCTAAACCAGTCTGGGACACAACACCAGAAATGACATGAGCAGTGGGAAACTTGCAAACCACTAAAACACATTTAATGTGAGACAAAGAAACTGTTTTCATACCTACTATATGAGGAAGGGTGATCTGCTCTCCACTCTCTGTAATGTCTGTACATGCCAGCTAAAAGGAAGAGTGAATAAACAGATATTATTTTGGGGGAAAAAAATGTTTTCATCGTTGACAATAAAGTATTTAAAAAATAAATAAATAAAGAAGGAAAGAAAAAGTAGAGCAGTTGGTTATTTTCTGAAAAGTTGTGCTGCTTGTTGTGTTTGAACTGCAGAGAGCTGAACATAACCTTGCTCAACATTATGTGGGAGGTTCAACATAGAGATGGTGCTTATTCAAAAATCCAGCCAATATTGCACATTAACTAGACGACTTGGTAGTTTAAGCAAAAAAGCAAAGGATCTGAAAAAATTGACCAACTTTTACATGAAAATGGAATAATCTTCCTGTGCATTTGGAGCACTGAGGTATGGTGAAAAGCTCTGGAAAAAAACATTAAGTGCACCTTTAGTTAAGCATGCAGGCTGAAAGCTCCAGAAAAGAAGAACAAGTAGTAAGTGGACCTTTACTTAAGGTTTCGGCTGACATGAGATCGATACCAATCTGACCATCTCGCTCTCTGTGAAAAAGTAATCCGATCCAAAGGTTACAGTCGTACCTGGTAGACGGTGATTTCAGAGCTCCGGTCATTAGCGATGCGGTTCAGGCTGAAGCGAGCTAGGTCCACTGGGTCTTCAGGCAGCTGCTGGGGGACGGGGAAGGGGTTTACGTGCTTGAATTTGGGGAACCAGTACATGATGCGCTGGTACTTCCTCATGGGGTGGCCCTTCTCTCCAAAGATCTGGACCAGCAGGACTTTGGTCTCCATGTTGGGCATGATACCTGAAACACAATCATTTACACTGAAGATGCTGCTATATTTATGTAAAACGTATTCCAAATCCATGAGCAGACCGATTCCAGCTAACAGACACCCACCATAGTTCTCCATCTGCTCCAGTAACTGGACTCCACACTCCTGCTGTCGGGGATAGTGGTTGAACATCTGCTGGATAAAGTTCCTGGGCACAAACACCTCCTTGGGGAAAACGTCCAGCAGCCTGTTGTAGACCACCAGGTCCCTCTCAACGCCAAACTCCGGCATCTTCTTCAAAGCAGCGTAGATGAACTCCACGTGGCCCCGCCGTCTCACGTCTCTCTTGATGAAGACATCCACCACTTTGTTGAAGGTGGCCTTGGTTTTGGCCTCTTTGGCCACCTGCTCAAACAGGTCGTCATGGGTGACCAAAGACTTGTCCTTCTTCTCGTCGTCCCCGTTGAGGAACTCCGCGGGTACAGGTGGATCCTTTGCACGCGCTGGGCTGCCGTGGAAACGTCTCAACACCTACAATTGGTTGGCAAGAAGAAAAAAGGCTGTTTTTTATTGTGATTAGTGCTGCTCAGTGGGTTGAACGTCTGCAGAATTGAAGTCTCATCATTCAGGAAAGTTCAGAGTCATTCTTATGTGCTTTTTCGGCCTTTGATAATAACGCTTACATCATTAAATGACCAATATTTTGAGACAGGGAGTGGAGATTAAAGTTTACCTGGTGCTGGGTGCTGTGTAGCGTGTTGGGCTGACTGGAGGAGGCTGACTGGAGCAGAGCGCCATACTGGGCAGCAGACCTGGCTGACTGGCCAACCAGTCTGAGACACTGCAGCTGGAGCAGGCAGCGGGCACACTTCATGGTGGAGCCATCACACTGACTGCCAGGGAACAGAACTGCAGAGGGACATTGAACATTACATGGACAGCATTCAGTTAGCACCCATAACCATGCATTTTGTTTTGATTTTGAATGAAGAGCAGTTTAATTTTACTATAATAAATTCATTTTTATTTTATTTTTTTGGGCTCGGCAGAATCAATTTTACTCGTTCTTCAGTCAACTTCTATCGCTTCTAAATATTTGCCAAGAAAACATTAAGCGGACATATTTTTTGTAATACATTTTGAATATGAGAGGGGGTAGACTAGGACAAAATGTCAGGCAAATTATAATTAAGACCTGATATTTTATAAGACATGACCGGTTACATTTAAAGAATAACATATGTATGCTCGCTCTTCATCCCTCACCCCAATATTTACCATTTATGCTGACGAACGTTCAAAGGAATTAAGTCTCCTTCAGAAAACAACCTCAACCTAAAGCCGGAAGAACTTCCTGGTCCTACACACATTCGTGTCCCGGCAAACAACAGACATATTAGCGCATACAATTGTTCCGCACCCCCCCTGTTCCGTACATAGACTGTATACAGTGGATACACTTTTTGGGGGGTATTTAATTCTTCACATTCCTCTGAAATGGACAGTCAGGTATTTTGGGGCCTGTTTTGGTAAAAAGATATTTAGTGGCACTTAAGTTTGCTGAGAAGGCAAAAAAGGTGACAATGAGAGCATTGCTTTAAAAACAATGTAGGTAGAAAAAAATATACAAACGATAAACATAATAAAACATAATGCATTTTCAACGTATTTTTGGCTCGTCACTAATCCGTTACACTGTTTTGCACTACACAGCCTCGCCGCGTGGTGGCGACAAACGACTGCCAAACAAATACAGTCTCACAGATTTTATTTGACAGGCGCTGAGGAGCCTGGAAATGTTGTGTTGGCAAGTTTAATCTTAGCGTTCTTCTGGTACACTTCATCTACTGTGCTACACACAGTTAGTGTGGACAATAACTGTTGGAGAGAGTTAATAGGTGCAACTTTCGACATTCATAACGCATCTCTCCATGGTGCCTTCCCGCGACTGGCATTAAGCTAGCCAACATGAGGTAAGTAACTTCCGGTGGACACGTTCAATATCTTAGCTAGCGAGGTGTTTGTTGTTTTAATTCTTTATATCATTTACCTTTACCTAAGTGATTATATGATCTAAATGAACATTTACGGGATTTAGGAATGTGTTTTCATATTTTGTATTCTTTCATAACAATAGCGCTTTATTTGCAGGGAAACTGCCCACGTTTCCGGTCTTGTTGCTGCTAAACCCGGCAGGTTGACACACGGCCCCGGAGTGTGACTTCTGACACTCCTCTCTCAGCATGGAAAACACACCTCAGTCCAGGCTTTACCTCTAAATAAACTTCACAGAAGTTACACCTTGTAACATGGATTCCTCTACAAACAGCTTGGGTGAGTGAAGCAACGAAAAACGTATTTTATGTTCCTGTTTAGCGACTTTGTTTTTTTTACTGACAACAGCAGTATGGAAACTTGACTGAGTGAGGGTTCGGATCTCGCTCACATGGTTATGGACGGAACACTTTGCCCAAATACTGCACATTTGGCAATAATTGTTTAGTTTTTTCGGGAAACGTCCATACGTCTGACAACGTGGCTTGCAGCATTGTATATACTGTACATTTTCAGACTAGTTCAGCTTTACATTTTTTCTAAAAGCAGCCTTTTAATTGAATAAATACATTTGTACTGTGCTTCCTGCCGCATTCCTTGATACATATTTTGTTGAAAGAGGAGGATAGTGGGGGAAAAACAGGCCCGCTGCTCCAACATGTTGACATTTTAAGGAAATCTTTTTTTTTTTATTCAGCTATAATTTCCACCGCCAACCACCGAAAATATACATTTTCCAAATAGTGATGTCTCGATGCAAGCGGTGCTGTAAATGACAGCAGCACTTGTGTGTGTGTGTGTGTGTGTGTGTGTGTGTGTGTGTGTGTGTGTGTGTGTGTGTGTGTGTGTGTGTGTGTGTGTGTGTGTAGGAGCTGCATATCCTGAAGTGTTGGTAAACAGCTGCTGTAGTTAAATGTTCTGCTGCCTGCTAGTTTCAGTTTGAGCGCGTGATCGTTTTAGCCTTCTATTCAGCTGTCTTTATTGTGGCACGCGGGGGCAAGATACATTTGAGACGTGACTGAAACTTTTTTTTTTTATTTCAGTTTTTTCATCCGTCCTGCTCTGCGGTGACTAAAGTCAATTGTCAGAAGAGTTAGTTAACTCTATGAAACATTTAGCTCTGTGATGAAATGAACGTTTTTGTAAAATGAAGTTATGAACTGCTAATAGTTGAATGAGGTTCGGCTGTTTGTTTTCAGCAGCCACGTTAACATACCAGCAGCAGAGCTGTCAGAGATCAGAGAACACTGCTGTCGTGTTAAAGATGCAAACAAGTAGGCTATATAGTGTGTGGGTGTGGGTGTGTGTGTGTGTGGGTGCATATATAATATTTAGCACTGTATATGCTATTTTAATAGACTGTCCATATTTATGCACAAAAAGTTGACTTCTAAATTTTACTGAAAAATGTGCACTCAAATTCAAGTTTACTTTTTCCAAGCGAGCCACAATCCCATTAGTTTCACAAGCTTTACCGTCTGTTTTTAAAGGAGTTTCAACACTGTTGCACAATGCAGCTTTCTGTTGCACATCTGTGGGCCCTGCTGTCCCAGCTTATGGGCTGATGTTGTGTTTACTTGTCTTGTAAATCGGTGGGGCGGCGAGGCACAGGGGAACAGTAAATATCAGGTGGGGACGCTCGCCAGCATCTGTGGGCAAAGAAAAACCCAGCGTAGACTGCCACTCTTCTCAATGAAGATGTCTGTCTATAATAGTAGTTATCTTGCACTGACGCTTCATAATGAAGGTGATCTAGTTACTTTAAAAAAAAAGATTCTGACATGTGCAATCTGTTGTACATCTGCTCCTTCCTGTGTCTCACCGTCAGCTGACTGCCTCGCACCATATCATGGGTCAGATGATGTGAACAACTCACTGTTGTAGTTTGTGATGTTCTGTTAAAGTGAAGATACCAATATACAATATGCATATCTACCAATGTGTAACATGCAGGCTTTTTAAAACAAAGCCTTTACATGGGGCTGGGTGATCCGGCTGAAATCAATGGCACAATGTTAATAACATTATCTTTATCACTATAGATGCAGTATCACAATATTGTAAAAGTATGCAAATTTATATATAAAATACTCCGATTGATGTTGAATGCAATGGACAGGTTTTTACAGTTACTGCATGTACTACATCAGACCAAACTCTTCATGCATATAAAAAAATATCTCACTTACTTAATGTTAGCTTTTAATTCAAGCTTGGAATCATTCATTTGGACAACAACTCAAAACTGTATACTCCTACAATATGGTAAACTACCACCAATTTACATACAATCAACGTACATGTTAATGCTTTGTAAAGCTAATATCAGCAGACTCGTACTGTGTTTGTATACTAGTACAGCTGTAGTAGATATACTACTAATGGGCCATACATATTTTCAGATATTTAAATATAACTATTACCAATGAATTTTGATGGCTAAAAAACTGTGTCAGCATCTTCAGGTCTCTGGACGGTCCATGGTGGCCTGTAATGGAGATAAATATAGTAAGAGCATGAGGGGGATAACAGGTGGCGTGGAAGGCAAAGGTCATATGAATTAACCATGACCTTGAACAGGTGGAACATGCAAACTATGTGCTGTGCATTGAACGCGTTTGTAAATGCACTTTATTAGCTGACTGCCTAACAGTAGAGCACCAAGAGTGGAGGAGGCTGTGACTCTTCTTTACTCGTAGAAGTTATACTTTGAGGCTCTGAAGGTTTTGGTTGCTTCCGGTTGCCGAAACTGGAATAATATGGTTGCCATTTTAGTTACCTAATATTTTGAGTAATTAAAATACAAATTTTTTGTCAGGGATTCATTTTTAGAAAATAACTACATGTAGCAGGTCAATGAAGCTGTGTCCCAGTTCCATATTGGTATATATGCATATATTGTACTCATTTTCACCGTGTACAGTTTTGACTTTGAGTGAGTAGTGCACTTACATTTAACGCCAACAGGATGAGGCAGTATAACACATTTTTGGTAGTGGTGGAAGAATCCAGATGTGGCTTGCAAAACCCCCCCCCCAAAAGGAAGCAATTCTTTGCTTAACACATTTCCACTTTCAAACAAAACTACAAACTCAAATCTTCTATAATTACCTCTGTGAATCGGCAACTCATTCCTTGCATACAAAATTGAGTCCATGATGAGCAGTGTCCCAAGTCCACAATACATAGTTTACAGAAGGTCCTATATATAGTAATGTTAGTGCCTTTAGAGTTAGTGAGAGAAACCAGAGTATGCTTTGTGGTTTAGTGCTAAAATGAAATTATGCAATGTATGTGCCAAATGTCATTCATACTGCAGCTTTGGAAGGCCACTGAGTGAACAAAATGTTATTCCGAAGATGCATTTTTATGTATTTGTTTATTGTTTTGTGTCTTCGTTTCACCGCCAACTGCAGCTTCAGCAAGTATCTTCTCCGTGTCTCCGTGCATTGCATCGTGGGACAGCACTGTCCATTAGCTGCTCACTCAAAAGGCAAATGGACTTTATGAAAACAAGAACCAAGTTATATTAAAACAGACTTATCCGTTAATGATGTCCTTTCTTCAGTGTGAATAATAAACTATTTTGGGATGGAGTGCAAGTTGTGCAGAGATCAGCAGGAAGTTGCATCAGCAGATGGCAGCTATTTCAGAGTTATTCCCAGGATGTTGTAACACTGCCTCTTTTCTGCAGTCTGGAGGTAGAAACTCACTGTCTCTGTGTGTGAGGGCTTCTTTGTTCTGACACAAATGCTTTTTTCCCCCAGTTAGATTCATGCTTGTTTTGGTTAGTGGTTCTTTGATTAGTTAGACAGAAAAATTCTGCCAAAAACTCCCCCCGAATAGATTTCTACTACTAAACAATTCAAGTGATTCCCAGGCCTCACCTCTTTGCATGACGTTCTGTTTGAGCTGCCACCAAACATATAAATCAGGAAGAACAAAAACAACTCATCATGGATTTAAGCTCAGTCCCCCGAAGACAAATGGCTCTGGTTATTAAATCAGAAACTAAACCCCATCGCTCTTCTCCCAGTGAGATCATCGTGCCGCAGAGATTTATGTTCCATCGGCAGTCAACAGTCGAACTCACTGTTTTGTTATCTGCATGCAGAGCAAGCGTGGTCTTGCATCATGTTCGTGTCTGCTCCAGCCAGATATGACAGTCAAATCTGCGACAGTGTGTTGACCCGCTGCCAGCGCTGTGAGCTTGCGCTTGTGCCGTCTCCTCTGGCTTTCTGACAGTTATTTTTAGAGGCTTTTATCCTATAAGACAGTGGTGCGTGTTTTAGCAGGCATACCACATAGGCTGTCTTTGAATATCTTTTCTCCTGAAGGGTTCGATTAAGAAGCTTGACGGCTCGAAGTGATGAAAAGTTTCAGTGCAGTTAAAGAATTGGTTTGACAAGGAATTGGAATCGATGTTTAGGGTTTTTATGTTTCACAGAAACGTTTTCGTTAAAGTCCAGGTGAAATGAAAAATGCACTTTTAACCCTTTTGGATCACATATCTGGTCATAATGTGCATCAACATATCAATATATGCAAAAGAGAAAAGATAATCAATTTATTTCTATTTTTATAGTTAAATTTAATCATCTTTTCTTCCTGTAAAAGTAAAATATGACGTGTGCTCCTGAAGCTAGAACCAACCAATTTCAACCAATAATCGCGCTAAATTCTAAGCCCACCCTCTTTTTTAGCAGTCCAATCAAATGAAAAGGTTTTGGTGGGAGGCTCATACATCTGTTACTTAAGAGCCTGACTTATTATGCTTTTTGAAAGATAGAAATAAACCCTGCAACTGTTAAATTTAAATAAAAATAAAACCCACTCTCTCTCGTAGCCCTGTTTTGGTCTCCACCACCTCCTGAGAAAATATATCTGTCTCTTGAGTTGCTTAATGCTCCACTAAGTTCACCAGCTAGTCTCTAACTGTGTCTGTCTGCTGTTTGCTGCAGGGCAGGTAGTTTACTGTTGGATTATCAGAGCTTTGTCACTGAAAACAGCTGCCTGGCTGATGAAAGGCTGTGAGCAGGAAAACCAAAACAATGAGCTAAAATAGGATGAAAGGATCCGTAGAGCTACAGAGTTGTTGAAAGTTCTGAGTGGGTTCCTCTTTATGAGCAACACATTTACATTACAGGGAGTCATTTGAGCCATAATTAATGTAAAAATGTTAATTAGTACAGCTAAACCCTTGTGCATCTCTTCAAAAAATAGCTCTTATGTCCTTAGAGTACCAAAATGCATCTGACGAAAAATCTGCCTTAAAATAATGATTTTATTTTCCACTTTTGCTGAGTTAAATCTTTTAACCAACACCAGTCCTCATAACTACTACATATTTATTCAATTTCAGAATTGGAACTCTTTAAATGGCTTTTTTTTATTTTTTATAAAATGCCTCTGTTATTATAAATAGCATGTATTTGCCCCTTAGGCCAACAAGAGAAACTGTCTGGTGGAAAATAGTAAAAACTACAATATAGAAGCCAGGGCTTTTGATTGGCCTGGTCTAGAATGCATGATTTGATGTTGTAATGGTATTAGGATTAAGAATTGGAGCTTTAATGGCTTTCAATGGGGATTTTTGTCCTCTGAACCCCAAGCAGTTTTGGGGCTTTTTTTGCTCCAGTGACATCTTAGTCTCTGTGGCTTCGTTGTTCTGGGAACACAAGCCACAACAAGGAAGTCCTGCACCTGCTTACATGTCTTTTGTGCAGAATAACAAAGTGACAATGCCATAAATCATAAAGAGTGAGTAGCACAGCATTTACATTTTATTTACAGTACCTGATTAAAGCAAAAGGTTTATTCATTTTTGTTGAATAAAATGTTTTTGATGATTATATCACCATTTTTATCCTTGTTTTGGTTGCTTTTTCGGAAGGAAGCATTCACTGCACATGACTTTTTACAGCTTCTGGCTAGGATAAACGGTGTAGTTTTGGCGATTGTTAAAAGAAAACATTATTTTCAATCCCGCCAGCAGGTTTTGGGGTTCAGAGGGTTAATAGTCTGAGGGTCTGTATTTTAGCTACACAGGTAAATTATACACTAGACTTATTAAAGGAGCTGAATGTTTACTGATGCTTAAACCAGGGAATCAAATACCAGTTATCCTGCACAACCCAGTCATGCAAATAATGCAGTTACAGTGCAGCGGGGGGGTTAGGAGAGAAAGTGCTTCTCAGATATGACGCTGCTCTCTGTTTCACTTCAGATTTTAGTGTAGGGGTGTACAGGATGTTGAGCGGAGGCAAGGCGTCGATCAAAGAAGAGAGCACAGAGCAGCGAGCGGGGCGCTTGGGGACAAGCGGCGTCTGTAGGTGGTTATGGTCTTAATGTAGAGAGGATGTGTGGGTGGACACTGTGAGAATATGTTTCATGTGATTTCACACAACTCGTTCAGCAGGTACATAGCAAGACTGATACCAATATTTTAGCTCAAGTTACATGCAAATAAAGGAAGTATCTTTTATCTTTGGGACTCTGATGTGGAGAAGATGCAGTAACCAAAACGACAAACAGATTCTTTGGGTAAAAAGGAAAACTATAGGGCACGCTAGGCTAATTATATCTGCATCTACTGCTCTTTCTCTGGCCTCAATCAAGCTGGATGAAAAGGGACGTTTTTGAAAACTCAACCAGTTAAACAAGAAAGACTGTGTAGCTGTGTGCAGAGACTCAACAACAGATTCCCATCAGTCCAATAGTGTGTGGCTGTGCAGCTGTCAGGCAGCCAACCTCCCACAAGACCTGGAATGACCTTTCAGTCGAGTGAAAATCAAATAGAGGATTTGTATTCCCAGCTTTGAAATCAAATTCTTCTCCTTTTTTTCTTTTCTTTTAGGATCATTGGGATACTTAAAAACACCAAACTTTCTGAGGCCTCACACTCTCTTGTGGAAGTTGTGATTCACCAGCAAAATATGTATTTTGGTGAATTGATCTGATTCATTTCCTTCATAACCAGAACCATGAATGAATCATTTGTCACTAAGCTATTGGAATTCAATCCGAATTGAAAGTCTGTTTGAAGAAAGTTCATCTGTATGTATCCAATTTACTGTTAATCATCCAGCCATCCATCCATTATCTCTCCGCTTATCCGAGGCCAGGTCACTCAGGCATCAGGGTAGCAGGGAATCCCAGAGGTCCCTCTCCTGAGAAACATTTTCCATATCTTTCTGGGTCACTCCGAGGTGATCTCAGGCCAGACCAGATATAGTGTCCCTCCAGCGTGTCCTGGGTCTACCCCACGGCCTCTTGCCAGTTGGAAGTGCTCAGAAAAAACCTCTAAAGGTCCTGGTCAGGAGGTATCCTGATAAAATGCCGGAACATCCTTAGCTGGCCCCTTTCAACGCGAAGGAGCAGCGGCTCCACTCGAGCTCCCCCAGATGTCTGAGCTTCTCACCTTCTGAGCTTCAGCCACCCTGAAAAGTGATCATCTGCTTTTTATCCGCAACCTCCTTCTTTTGGTCAATACCCAAAAAGCTCATTTTGTTAAGAGTTGGAACTAAGATGGACTGTTACACAAAGAGCTTTGCCTTAACTACAACGGTCCGGTACAATGCACGCATCACGGCTGACTCCGCACTTAACTGCCTGTTCATCTCCTGCTCCATTTTACCCTGACTCGTGACCAAGACCCCGAGATGCTTACCTCGCTTGGGGAAGTGACTCACTCCCAACCAGGAGGGCGAATTCACCTTTTTTCCGGCAGAGAACCATGGCCTCAGGCTTGGAGGTACCCACTCTGGTACCAGCCGCTTCACACTGGTCTGCAAACCGCCACCAGTACGTTCTGCAGTGTTCTTCATGTTTGACTTTGTTGAGAGTATACTGGCAAAGCTCTCACTTTGGTTATACAAAAACCAGATGGCTCATGGCAACGAACACGGTACCTCGTATCCCCGTACCCCTGCAGTACCCCCGACAGTAAACTGGATGTACAAACTCCCATGACCCTTTTCCTACAACAAACTAAGTAGTTTTGTTGCTTAAACCTAACTGAGAATTTCACACACCTTTCCTAAATACATCTAAAAGGTTTTGTTGCCTAAACCAAACTGAGTTGTTTACTGTGAAAACAGAAGTTTATTTTGAAAAACGAACTGTTGTATGATGAAACGTTGAACAGGCCGTGGAACAGTACGGTAGGTCATATTTACATATACTCGATCACGGCCTCATTACCAGGATATTTAATGCCTATTATAACATAGTTATTTCTCTATAACATCAAGTATTCATCACTAAATGTACAACCATCAAAGTGAAATCCAACTTTGATCATGCGTACATAACAGTTTTGTAGATTGGCTTACTTACAAAATGTATTGGGACCAAAACCCGAGGTAGCATTCTGCCCATTTTATTGGCCAAAACACTCCAAATATGAATTATTCATTTGAGCCAAGAAGATGCAATAGGAGTAACTTGTCAACCTTGTTTAATTTGCATGCGTGCATCATTTCCTGTCACTTCTTCCGCATGTGGGTACTTTCTGGGCAGGAATGTTGGACGCTGCCGCCTCCAGTGGAAACCAGCACATAGAGAGGCATTAATAGGAGCTGCAAACCAACCTAAAAAGTGTGGCATTATATACCTTCGTCACAGTAAAAGTTGACACAGTAGTTCTACGATGAAGTCTGGATATTAATCAGAATCTCCAGCCCAGTTTGCTGCAAATGTAATGTGGATCAAATTCCTGCTTCCTCTGAGCTGTTGCCAAACAGCCATGAGTCATCCGCAGTCTTGGCTTGTAACAGAAAAAATGAAAACAAGAAAACCAGAAGCCCAAAGTAGAGCGGGAACGCAGTCATGTGTGCAGAGAGTAGACGCTGGTGTGCTCGACCCCTATGGTGTCTGTTAATGTGTGTTTGTGTTCCAGTTGATTTAGATCAGTGTCGTCTTCTGATCTGATGGTCGTTCAGCGCAAAGTAACACAGTTTGACATTGAGACTGAAATGAGGATAGTATTCATCCAAGGAGTCATATTTATAGTGGGCTGTATATTAAAAGGACTGTCACTCACTGCGACTGTCCCAATATGGACTTCGCAAAGATGAAACCTTTTACATAGTGAGGAGACACATGCTATTTTAATTTGGACATTTGAGTTTTGGGCCCCTGCGAAAAACATTTATTGTATTATTGTATTTAACCATCACATCACCACTGCTACTACCAGTAAAACCAGACAATAAAACACTCCATTCATCAAGTCCATGTATGAAACCAACCTGCTAAGTATAGGATCCCACTGCCAGAAACAGTTCCTGTGAAGAAGCTCTTTCACAGCAGGAGTGGGTGTGGTGCCACCAAACTGCCAGTCATGGTCATAGTCATAAATACAACATGGACTCTGTAAAAAAAAAAAAACTGCACAGAAATGGAACTCGCAGGCATTTCTGAAATGCTGTGTGTTCTTGTATACTTGAAGTTGCATATTTGTCAGCAGTGCGGTACTTATATGTGCATGAGCAGGAGTTGCAGATGGACCCAAGCCGGTTGCGGACGGTTAATAGGTTTTTTTTCCCTGGGGGCAAATTCAGCAGTAAACAGCGCGCCTCTGGAAGGAAAGCTCCCACTTCCTGTTTGGTGTCCCTTTCCTGTAGAGGACTGAGCAGATGTAGACGGTGTGATAGTGCCTGGATATTTCATTGCGAGTCATGGTAGAACATGTTGCAGTTGTGTTACATGTCAACAGTCGTTAGTCCCTCAAAACTGAAAGAGCCTGGGCTTCTTGATATGGTTGCCACTTATAGACCACTAGACCTTTTTTTGGTTACTCAAATAACTCCCAGCTAGGTCTTGCGCTAAACTTCACTGTCAATGTAACACTATACATTTGATACTGGCACATTTATTTAGAACTGCAAACAAGCAGTCAGAGGTGTCCGGTTGCTACCAGGGATCATTATGGTCAAACAAGGTCATCCTGTTGGGATCATGAATGTGCTTCGTAAGCTTCAGTGTCCAAAATGGACAGATTTCATCCTCAGGTGTATAAATGTGATGTGAATCTGTCCTGTAGGTTTTGCTGACTGCACTACATTCAGTTACTATATTATTCAAGCTACTTCCTGTCTCAGGTCATTTATAATATCCCCATGATGCTCCCATGAGCCCTTAAAGCTCCATATGTAGAAAGTGTTTGGTGGCTTGTGGCTCCATCGTTTCATCATTTATTTTAAAAATCTTAACTCGGGGTCTACCTACCAGGGTTTTCTGGTGTTTTTAATCACATCTCACAGTTCACGGCTCGGTTAGTACGGTTAAAACCTTGTGTTTATAAATATACAGTTGCAGAATGCACAACATGGATTCCACAACTTTGTCGGTTAGTATCGTCTTCTAGTGCCTGCATGCGTTATTTTGTGCCTTACTGGATGTGTACACCAGAGTGACTGTTAAATGTGTTCTTGGCCGGTCTCCAGTATGTTTCATCAGGCTGGGTGTGGCAGATAGGAGGTAAATGCTCGTCAGCGCGGTGTTGCCTGTTTGTCGCAGAATCTCATAGGTCCGTAACGCTGGAGCCAGCTGGTGACAGTTAAGCCTCGAAGCTTGGTTTCTGTCCAGACTACAGTAGTAATTTGACATGCGTGAGTGTATAATGAAGCTGCAGCTCATGAGAACTTCACAGCAAAGGGGAAGATGGTTAGACTGATGTATGGTCTCTTTTGAGGATGCTTGAACAGGCTTCGATCCCTCAGAGCCTCCAGAACGGCCAAAACGCCAAACTCAAGGCTTCAAAACATCAGTCCACAAACCAATGGTTGAAGTCACGACAACTACGTCCACTTCTAATATACAGTACGTGGTTTTGACTCAGCAGAGATCAAGAAATTATTAGGAAACTGATCTAGTTGATTTAATCAACAGATGTGTAAAATTGAGTTTTTCCTTAAAGAATGAAAGAAAAGCACCACTTTAAATATTGTGTTTACCAAAGATGTTCTCATGAGTTTCTTGGAAGTCATTCTGCATGTAAAAAGCATAAAAACATGACTAGATAAATGAAAGAAATTTTACTTGATCCATCCAGTAAGGCACGAAATAACGCATGCAGGAACTAGAAGACGATACCACAGAAGACCCAAACGATATGACAGAAGTTACTCTACAGGAGAATAAATATTGGAAAGCAATATAGAATTCCTGTATAACAGCATTATATTCGGTTATAAAATTGAATTGTCACCTGGCGCCTGAATTTTGTGTTCTTCCTTTACATAAATAAAGATGTTTCCCCCTGAAACTGAGGCATTAAAATTCCCTCCTCCTAGACTCAGGAAGACAGGATAAGGAAAATAAAGTGTTTTGATCATTAATGTGTGTAAACATATGTATAGATATATAAACCAAAATACAAGTTTGAACCTGAAACTGATGATAATATCTCCTTTAAATTCACAAAGGCTACAAACCCAAATACGAAGAGAGAACATGGCGTCTGGAGGATGACCTGCTAAAACTTTAGAAGTAATATGCTCATCCATCACTGTCTGAGTGTTGAATGGGGTTCATTTGGGTTTCTAAAGGGAGACTTGTTTATCTGCTAATGATGTCCGGTCTTTGATAATCCTCGCTGACTGACGTCGGCTCTTTTTTTTCCCCCTCAGAAAATGAGGGAGGCCCGCAGTGGGAAGCGAGCTTTCAGCATGTGGTTCTGCTTTTCTCAGCCTTTTTCCATCCACGTTTTCAGCAACAGCCTCACAAAATGAGGGTTTGGAATGTTTTAATTGTTTATCATCAGGTAGTGTTTAGAGACAAGGGTTTAGGATGGCTGTTAAAGCTCCAGCCACTCTGTCTTAAAGTGTGCACGGGGCAGGAAGGCCTAGATTAGAGAAGTGGAACCTTCACTTCCTTCTCGCCCATCATTCTAAAGACACACCGGCTTGCGCAGTTATATTCCTGTCAATGCTATGTGTGTGCAAACTCTTCCTCCATATTTAACTGTGGTCTTAAATTATATAGATAATCTTAATATATGTTCAGGATGCATTTCCACTGCAATATACATTGACTTCACTGTAAAAATCTCATTTTCATCGAGAGTGGCTTAACAGCGATTTATAAAAAAAAGTTGACACTGTTAGAATGAATTGCTGAACTAAAAGAGAAAGTGGCATGACCCAGTTACTGCACTGATGCCCTGTTTACCATGTGAACTACTGAGCCAATTATTTTATTTGAGACTTTATTTGACTGTTTCTACAATGCAGAAAGGTCTTAAAACTTGCATTATCTCTACTGACCAGTAGGGGGCGATCCTCTGTTTGCAAAAAGAAGTTTGATTGTATAGAAGTCTATGAGAAAATGCTTCTCGTTCTCTCTTGATTTATTCCCTCAGTAAACATTGTAAACATGAGTTTATGGTCTCAATCTCTGGTTTCAAGTCTTCTTCAATACAGCATGATGTTCATTTAGCAAATGATGGTCCATTAAGAGTCAAATAGACCATTAAGCAGGGTAGGTTTTAGGGTGTGCTTATTGTGTAACGGGTGTGGTAAGGACCCAGAAGCAGTACGACGGACACGAGGAATCATTGAACAAGACTTTATTCCAGGCAAAGAATACAGCAGGTGAACAGTCTCTGATCAACTCACAAGGAATAATCCGCTCGGTAGAAAGCCAAGCTGTCAGGGTAGAAGGCAGACGGAAACCAGAGAATGCCGAGGCTAATCTCGTGGTCGGGGACAGAAGGCTATGGCGATTTACCGGGGCAGAGGAAAGACAGGAGTCTCGTAGTCGGAGACGGAAGGCGAAGTCGTTTACCAGGGCAGGAGCAAGGCGGAGAAGTCCAATCAGGCAGGGTCGGTAACGGGAAATCAATCGAAGGGTAAACGGAAACAGGAAAGTCTGGCATAATGAGATCTGGCGACGGGTGAGTGAGTGACTGGGGTTTATATACAGAGGTGAGTAGGTGCAGCAGAGTGAGCAGGTGAGAGTGATTAAACTGATGAGGTGGGTGTGGCGGACAGGTGCACTGAATGACCTGATTAGGTGAGTGAGATGTGGAGTGACAGGAGAGAAGGGGCAGCTGTGACAGGCAGGTGAGGTGGGAGTGGCTGAGAGGTGAGTGTGAGACAGATTGTATGGGAGCAGAACTGTGACATTTTGTGATTGGCAAGTCAGAGCAGTATACAACGTCTTTTTGTCACTCCTCCCCATTGCAAATATGTTAGCCTCCATTCACTGCTTGCAAAAAGGCCAAGATGGCAACTGCGGAATTTCCAAACTCGAGGCTTCATAAAGGCAGTCCACAAACCAATGGGGTATGCCACAATGACTACGTCCACTTCTTATATAAAGTCTAAGGTTTTCACACTGATAATGAACTAACTTTCAAGTGACAAGAAGCCTGTTGGTTTGGAGAGGCGCTGAATGTAGTAAACCTCACACACAGTCCTAACCCTGAGCCTAAACCCAACAGTATTTGATCTCCGGTCCCGCTCTCCGAAACCTGCAGCTTCAGTACTTTGATACAAGCATGCTTGTATTGTGTGTGTGGTCTCCCTTGAAATTCCAAAGTGGCTGCTTGTATCACTTCATCAAACACTTCCTCCCTCCTGCACTCTCCGCAGGCTTTTACTCTGATGCAAGTCAAGTCAAAGGAATGCTGTGCTCCTGATCAGTCGGACCTAAGTGATGATCACATTTAGTTGAGGTGTCTTCCCGTTGTTGTCTCAGCTCATGAAGTTACTGTCGCGGCAGTGCTGGCATGTTCCATTTAGCTCATTTTGATACTAGTTGTATATAGGTCAAATCAGCAGGAAGGAAGGAGAGGTTATTACATGTAGCAACACTGATGTTCTAAGTCACGCTGTTGTCCAATGCACACAGTACAAACCCACTTCTAGTTCTGAACTATACACCAGCTTAAGCTGTTCTCCACCAGGAATGATAGCTTAGCCATAATGTTCCTTTCTCCCACCACCTCCACCGGAGCGAGGGGCAGAGCCTGTAAGTCCCTACATGATTATATTTAAAGTCAGACTGAAGCTGTTGTTTTTAAAAACTTAAAATGAGATATCTGCAAAAATGTAGTCTTAAAAAAAAAAAAACAGGGTTAATCCGTTTCATCATGTGATCACTTGAGCTTACATCTGAGAGGTGGTCTCAGATGTAAGCTCTACATTTTGTCTGCTGTGTTCCACTCTGAACTTATTATTCTGAGGGATAATCAGTGCGCAGCGTTTCCAAGTAGACCTTTATTGTGGAGGGAACATTTCCTCCACAGCCCAGCTGGATCGGCTCCAGGTGTTTCACAACAGCGCTGATGATGAAATGCCTGTTCCAGTGAAACGGTTACACTGGAGGAAAATGTCTTCAGGAGCCACAGTGAATCATAACCCTGGTGTGCCAAAACTTCCACGAGGCCTCTGGCTGCTTTTACGTCACTCAGTTGGCAAAGACACTGACATCTCCTGGTGATGACGGTCACCATGCTGCATGGATCCAGGCTGGGTTCCATTAACCGATATCAAAGAGAATGTTTACTTCCTGTTTTAATGTATTTACTTAGGGCTTCAGAGATATATTGTACATTTGTATTAGCTGTATCAAGCACTAATACATATTATGTTTAAAGCTAAGAATTGAATGCCTAATTTTAGAAACTATTAACACAGTATTTTTAGAACTAGTGTAGTTTGTTAGCAGAAATTGATGAAAACATAAATTACAGCTTTTAAGTTCATATTTTGGTGTCAGTCCTTGAGATAAGATTAGCTAGATAGCTCACCCCGCGGTTCCCCCGCCTTACTTTTAGCTGCTAGGAGACTACACCGCCGTGAGGAGAGTGGACGCCAGGTCCAGAGACGTACTTTCATTTAGCGTTTAGCTGTAGCAACTAAAAATTTGTCAGCCGGGGGATCACAGCGGACTGGTGGCTAGCGACTGCGCTAGCTAACAGAAAGTATTCTGTTCCCAGACAATCAATGCTCCCCGCCTTCTCAGCAAAATGTTCTATTGCTGCCGTTAAACAGATCAGGGGGTTTGCGCTGGCTGAATTTCAGCTACAGCTTACCGCTATCCGAAGGCGAAGGGACCGCAGGGTGTGCAAGCTCTCTAATTCTTGTCTCATTTGTCTTGTCTTTACATTTGAGGCCAATCCATAACTTACTCGGAAGTACATCAACCTAATTTTATTCCATCTTTTTTTTTTTTGAGCTAGATCAAAGTTTTTCAGGACTGACAGATGTTTTTTTATTTTCCCCTCAATGTCCCTCCCACGGCTCCGTAGTGCAGCGAGCAAAACAAATCTATCTTTGAATCTGGAGGTTAATTCTTCATGTGTTTTCAATTTGCATTCTGGGTAAAGTGACAAGTGCCATGGAAGAAACAGGTTGAGACAAAGTACTGATAAATGGGCCGATCATTTACATGTTGTTAAAAGCATGCTGAGGAAATCTTCCAGTGAAGCAGTAAAGATTGGCTGCCCGCCAAGTACAGACCAGGTTTGAGTAGTTTCTTAGATTAGAGTTCAAGGACCTTTTCTATTGCAGTAATGAGTCATGTTTGGACCACGAAGGAAACATGAAGCTTTAATCTGAGATCAGAGAGATCATTCCTGTGTCTGTAAAATGAATGTGACACACCAGCCTTTCGCTTTGTGTTGACAATGCAACACAATAACCTCAGGATTTTATATTGTTTTAAGTGATGCTAGTGGTGTTCTGTCAATGGGCAGATGACGACATTTACGTCACACAGATCAAAGCAGAAAGTATGACTTGGCCTTTGGACTATGCTTACTGGCATTGTGTTATTACAGGTCCTTGATCTCAACTGTTAGCCTTTGCTAAAATGTAATGGGGTGGGCTTTTAAAGGATGTGTGCACAGAGGAGTGATGTCTGAGGACCTCTTGCCTACTTATTACTGAGTGGGAAAATTTCCTTGGAACTTCTCGGTCAATTAATGCTGGTGATTTATTGGCCTGCGTTGCAAAAAAACAAAACCTAAAATGACTGAGCAAGAATCGAGTGGTTGAGTAATCATGAGAGCTACCAACACAGCTGAGTCAAGCTGGAGCTGGAAAAGATCCTCCTGATGTTCACTATGCACAGCTTCGTTCCATCCAGTGACACGAGAACAGAAGGGGGTGTTCCACACACGCGCATACACGCATACCAGAACTGTAGCCCTACTCGACACACAATAAGGTCTTTGAGAGACACTCCTTTGTTTGAGTGCAATGCTCCAAGCAGCTGTAATCCCCTCTCCTTCCAGCACGCCAGAAAACACGCGTGTTTGTCTTTCTATACTTGTGAGGGCCATTGACAAAATGCACTCGCTAGCCCATAACTTAAACCTAAATGCCTAAGCTCAACCTTAACCTAAACTGAAACATAACCGTAACCTCAAAACCAAACCAAGACGTTCAGACAGGCCTTTGAAATAGTGACGACAAAATATCCTCACAGTGCTGAAATATCCTCATAATGCAGAAATGTCCTCATAATGCAGAAATGCCATCACTGTGGTATTTTGAAACAAAAAATAGTTCTCACAAAGATTCAAGCCATCACACACAAACACACCACACATGCCACACACACACACACACACACACACACACACACACACACACACACACACACACACACACACACACACACACACACACACACACACACACACACACACACACATTATGTTAGCATGTACTCATTTCCTGTTCCCTTCACTATTTCCATCCAAATGTCAGGTGGATTATACACAATCATTCAAAATGGAAAAGGAAAAACTGCAGTGTAATTGTGTTTCCATCAGTTAACTTGGTACAAGGTCCTGAAAGTCCAATAAAAGAAA
Organism: Anoplopoma fimbria; assembly: GCF_027596085.1. Taxonomy (NCBI): domain Eukaryota; kingdom Metazoa; phylum Chordata; class Actinopteri; order Perciformes; family Anoplopomatidae; genus Anoplopoma; species Anoplopoma fimbria. The sequence goes on from NC_072455.1 coordinate 11,303,235, forward strand.
AAATCTTTCAGTTTGCAAAGGTTAGTTTGTATTAGAGAGGTTGCTGGTGTCCCTTAGGGTCAGCTAAAAATGGCTGATTTCAAACTCTCAACAGAAAAGAAAATCTAAGAAATGTACTCATGCTGCATTTCCATTGCATGGTACGGCTACTCAACTCGACTTGCTTTTTTTGGTACCACCTTGTGTCATTTTTTTTGGTACCACCTAGGTCGAGGTTCCAAGAAACTGAGCCCATTTTAGAAGGTAGAGTTAAAACACTGCAGACAACTGATTGGTCAGAGAGAATCGTTAGTAGCACAACACAGCGCATCCTGAACAAACTCGCCATTTTAAATAGCCAAGCTACTGTCAATAGAGACTGCAAGTTGTTTTTATTCACTTGACCCAGATTTTAGAAAATGGCAGCCTGCAAAACTACACTGTACAACTGAAGAAATGTTCCTCTGATTGGTAGCCAATGAAATGATGATATCTTGTTGCTGGAGTACTATTTATTACTTCAATGTTGTTTAGTGCCATGTTTCGTCTTATACATTCTCTACAGCACTTAACATTAAAAAAAATGAATTCACCTGATTAATAGAAACAGAGCGCTCCAACAAACTGAGCAAACATGATATCTACTTGTGTTAATCTTTGAGCTCATTGCTGGCCGACAAATTGCTGCTAAAAATGTCTCTTTGCTTTTTCATGGAAGTGGTTTGTTGATGTGATGCAGAAATCCTGGTTAGTTTGTATGGCTCATTCCAGCCAGGCTTCTCACAATAAGCCCTGCTTTCCTGAGCAACCTTATGGTCTCTTTTTATAGATGACGCGTCAGCAGACGGCAGCGCCGACTTCCCAGACCGACCTTCCATGATAGAGGTGCGTCTGCAGGCACAGGAGGATGAGATCACGCTGCTGAAATCCTCACTGGCTGATGCCTTGCGCAGGATCCGCCTCCATGATCAGCTCTTACCGTTACTGAAACAGCAGCTCATTGCAGGTGAGTGATCTTCTACATGCTCATGGTACATTGGGTGGTAGAACAGCGCCGAGTGTTTTCCGAACCTCTTGTTCTGCCGAGTTAAGCCAATGGGAAATAGTCTTAAAACTTGCTGTCTCTCTAATGGCCAGCAGGGGGTGACTCCTCCGGTCGCAAAAAGAAGTCTGATTGTATAGAAGTCTATGAGAAAATGACTCTCCTTCTCTCTTGATTTATTCCCTCAGTAAACATTGTAAACATGAGTTTATGGTCTCAATCTCTAGTTTCAAGTCTTCTTCAATACAGCATGATGTTCATTTAGTAAATTATGGTCCACTCAGAGTCCAATAGATCATAAAGCAGGGTATGCAGCGAGCTTACTGTGATTGACAGGTCGATGCCGCTACCGGATCCGTATACAACATCAATACCTCACTCCTCCGCAGTCCATATATGGTAACTTCTCTATCGGTTGCGAGAAAAACAACATGGTGACGGTCGTAATCCTCAATTGCAACGGCGAAACTGTGGAGACGGCAGTGGGTGACGTCACGATGACTACATCCACTTCCTATAGACAGTCTATGGTTTTCACTCTTTACAATTGCCTATGCAAAGACAGTCATGTACAAAATATCTTACATTGGGCATTTGTCAATAAAGACACCTAAAACTATTTTGCTCTTTGCGTTGGCTTGTATGTGCTCAGTCTAATTGTGTAAATGGAGTCTCATGAACAGCTTGATGAACACATGATGAATTTAAAAGTTCATCAAACGATTTATTACAAATCATTGGATTTGTGAGATTGGTGGCACAGTTGTGCATTAAAAGAAACCTTAACGTGCATGACCGGCAACTCATTACATTCACCCTCATCTCCTCACACACTGGACGTCACAGCAATGTTGGTTAGCTTCAGGTGCTTTGAGTTGGGTGCATTTAAAGTTGCCAGACCATGGATAGTCTAGTCTTAAAGAGACGCTTGGATTTAATTAGATTTTGTACAGGGAAAAATGATCTACTACATCTCCAAAGGTTGCAGTATGCTTCAACTGAACTAGATCAAACAATGTAATGTCCAAACTCAAATAAAGGCAAAGGTGTGTTTACCTGTTCTGAATGGATGCTATTGAAGGTATTATAGAAAGATGTTAGGCATGTAAAAAATGTTAATGAGATCTTCTCTCTTTGAGGGAATTGCAAAAGAAAGTAGAGGGTCACTTTAGATTGTCCGTTCTCGGAAAGATTGTCGGAGGGAGCTGAGCTCCACTGAGTCTCAATCTTAACTAAACATTGTAACTAAATATAGTCTAGTACCCTATGTAGTTACGTAAAACAAATCTGGCTGAGTTAACTATACACATTTGGGATTGTACAAGTGACGGACAAGCTAAAATATCAAATAAAATATTGGTGTGGTATTGGTTTTGAAACTTGGCTATCTGTGACAGTATCAAAACATTATAAAATAAAAACCCTGCCCTACATGGTGCACACTGTATTTCTCCGACTGCCGTTCATGGTAAACGACTGGACATACCTAGCGCCGGTGCAGTTCCACTCAGAAATAACGATCAATAGATCTCAATCAAAAACTAATCAAATCTTGTCCCTCCCAGTGAACCCAGGTGCTGCTCGAGTGCTGAACCAAGTGTGCTGCTCTGATGGTTGCACAGGCAGCAAAAGACTTCCCTCAAGCTCAACCGTTGATGGGATCCGCCACCCTACTACCAGGTACTGGACCAACACGCTAAAAGCTCAGAAAAATGATGATGAGTGGCCATCATTTATTTCCCCTTGATGTATAGCCATATTTTTGCTACATCAGAGGCATGCTAGTCTGTTCAGAAGCCTGCTTTTGTTCATATGTTATGTAATTTGTATGACTCTTCAGTGTTGACCTCAACCTTTGAACTATCTCTAGCCAACTGTCAGACAGCATTGTGACCAATGCCAATGGCCACATAGGAAGCCCAGTGTCCATGACGCCAAGACCCAGACCAGCAACACTGGACAGGTCAACCCAGACAGAGCCCACCCTCCCAGGGCAGGGCACTGGGCAGGACAGGGTCCCTCTCCCCAGACGCGTCCAGAGCCTGCAACTGGAGGACGCCCTCCCTTCAGGGGAGCCTGTGGTTGAGGGGACGCGGGCCAAGCTCCACCGCGTCCCCGGCTTGGAAGAGGAGTATGAGGAGGAAGATGAGGAAGGAGGAGGGGAGCAGGAAAAGGCGCTGAGTTGGACGTCGTCCGTGGAGGAGCCCATTCAGCCCACCACGATCAGATGCCTCCAGAGGGAGGACTTCCAGGACAGAAGCTGCTCCCCAGAGGAGCCGGGCTCTGTCCCGGCCACGGTCAGAACCTCAGACTCCAACCTCAGCTCCCGCTCCGGCCCCCTGTCTCCCATCCAGGAAGGAGAGAAGAAACCGCTGTGGGTGATATCTCCACCCTCACCGACGCCGTCTCCATAATCATCTTCTCTGTTGAGATTGATTGCATGGCTTTTAAGGACTAATCAAAAAAAATCTTGATTCTGACTTGTGTGACTGCAAACCCCAGTTGTGCTGCAAACCCCCTCATGAGAAAATCAGCCTTAGTTTGCCAGGGTGAGATTATGCCGCGCTAGAGCGGGAAGCCCAATTGAGGATGACTCGTTCTGTCGTCATGTTCGCTCGAGCCTCCATGTGCTTTCTTCACCATGTGTTTGAGCAGGGGGCGAGGGAAACAATAAGCCTTAGCAGAACATAATGGACATAACTCGTCCACACTGAGTGACATATCCGCTTCACGGCACACAAATTTGAACCCAGTGGAAAATGTGATGTGAAGGTAATTGAACACAGCATACTGTACAAAAGGGGCTAGGGTTACAGCATGTTTACACACAAGAAAGGTCAGGGGTTTGCACGTGTGTACAGATGTTACCTTTCAAGGACAGAAAATATTTTGTAACGGCATATCCGTCCCAACAGCATACATCATGGTTAATATCCATCAAAAGAACCTCCAGAGTGGTCCTCCAGGTTACAACTTCACTTTAGCCACAAAGTATTGAGGTTGATCGTTCTATAAGACGATGCAGATGTGCCAAGTTGACACAGTGCCACTAAGGATCTGCCATATAACTGGGTTTTGCAGAAGCACAGTAACTGCCTGAAATCTTGATTGTGTTTTAAGGCAGATCTGCCCTTTTTTAATCACACTTTTAACATTGTCTTTACTCAAACGAATCAAGGACCTCTTGCATGCTGTGATTTGTTCTCAAAAGACTGCCTTTGAAGTGATGAGAAAAGCACTGTGCCAGAGCAATGCTGCTTTGTGTGTGTAATGTGCTTGTGCATGCATGTGTTCTTTTGTCCTATTTCCTCATTGTGGATTGTAAATGGGTTTCATTGGTGATGGGTAACATGTGCTCTAGTCCTTCCGTTCAGCTCTGCCTTTCTCCTCTGAGGTACTGGGAATGAAGTGCCACCCTGCTCAGCCTACTACACCTATATTCAACACTTGATTTAAGATTAGTGCTAGACAGACTTGGGATGATGGGGTGGTTGCAAACTGAGTTTCACTTCCTCGATCCGTGGTCAGTGACGTGGATAGACACCAAAGGTTTTTTTTTTTTCTTGTGATGCTACTGTTACAATGGCATGTCATCAGGAAACGGGGTGTGTCGCAAGAAATCCCCAGAGACAACGAGAGATTAATTATGGTTAACAGTTTGTTTGTGTGTAATCATGTGTCATTTGTCCTTGTCAAATTCAGCCTAATCAATCCTCTACTCTACAAGTTGCCAATTTAGAAGTGGGAGTTTGGCTGATGGACAATAAAAGTACTTATATTAGCTATAAGCCAGGCATTAAAGGGTACTTTCAGTTTAGTACAACTGGGTACAATTTTCATGGTACACTTCTATCGGCAATGATGACACTGAACTCCCCAAGTTCTGTTCAAGGAACAAGATGACATTTCTAAAAGAAGTTTGACGGCACAAGAAACATGATCAGACAGATTTTAATCAAACCTCTGTGTTAGCCAAACTTGTTTGAAAGAGAAAGAAGGGTAGTTCCAATTCCCCAACAACAAATTTTTTTTAGGATATACTTCCTCCTCTAGGCAACGTTTTGGCTTGTTTACAAACTGTTTCACTGCTCGAGATTTTCTGCTCTAAAGTAAGGCAATATTGTTAGCATACTTGGCTTACTAGCTTACTACGTACAGTAGTAACTTACTTCCAAGGCCAAGAGTTAGCATCTCATTAGCTGACTACACCTTGTGGAGTTACAGGTGATTTAAGAAAAGCCCAGTTGAGGACTGGAACATCAACTGTGTGTGAGGCAGTGTGGACTTTAGGGTAACGTTAGCTGCTCAGTCCTGATGTGTATTGGATATGGGAAAGTTCACCTGAGATAAGTTTGCCATTACTTTATTACCCTACACATTAGCTTATCCTGTTCTTTAAGAAAAGATGAACCATACCAAGCAAAGCCATTGAAACGGTATGCATTTCCTGTCTCCTAAGTAGGAGTAAATATATTGATATTTTCTTTTGCCAACAGTAGACTAACAGCAATATTTAGCATTACAAAAATGATTTGGCCAGGGCATTCGAGAACATTAATTGACATTAGCTTAAGAACTTGACAGTTTGGCCTACGCTAGACTAGTAATGTCACTAGACCTACGGTTCAGCAACAGCAGAGAGAAGCGATATCTGTATTGACAAGTTTCAAACAATGTACATTTCTTTCTGATTTGTCCGTCTTAAAAATTCCATTTTAGTGTCAGAAAAATGGGTCAAATATTTATTACTTTCTCTGACAATGGAAAAAAAATAATTGGTCATAATCTGTGTTCACGTTAACAGACTCAGGACCTGGTGCTAGTCCCCTAAATGAACAGAGCAGTGGCGAAACCCACAGGACTCCGACACAGGAAATGACCCTTAAATGTGCCATTTACTTTCTTAACCGTCTCTGCTATAGCTGATCAAATCTGCCTACGACAAGTCTAATTTTATCCAGCAACATCAACAGTTGCCAGCTAGAAATAGGAGGTTGCTTTTGTCTACGTCCGTCTGAAATCATCAACTAAATTCCGATGGTAAATCTGCCACCATTATCATTGTAAACTGCATATTTGTTTTCTACAATGGAAAGCTATATCAATAGTCACTAATTGGGGCAGGTCTTTATTAAGAAAAGTCAGTTACATTGGTGAGTACAATGTTATTTATACAGAGAGTAATGGTGGCCAAAACAAAAAGTAGGTTGTATTTAACCAGATTTATCCTTTTGGAAGGTTGGGAATGAAGTCAGGAAACAATTTGAAACACAGCAAACACAAACGTGCATGTTTCTGTGTGTGCATACTATTTATAAATTCAAAATATCCATAAACTACCATTTGCATGCATAATCACTGCACGCATCTGTGTGGAATTTAGTGTTGCAGAGTGTTTACTGCTGGAAACTGAAGCAGATTTCTGTCCTCCGGTGTTCCAGGGTTCGTAGGAACAGCGAGAAACTGGGGAACCTCGAGAAGCAGAGGAAACGTCTGGACAAGAAGGCGGCGTCCTCCGCCAACCTCCTCACCCGCTCCCCCAGCCTGGAGAAGTGAGCCACGCCGCCATCACTCACAAGCTCTCACCACACAGTCACACAGCTCACTTTTTCCTACGGCTGCTACAGCCACACATATCTCATCAAAGAGACACTTGCTGGAACACTGATGGCCCCTATGAATAATAATAAAATTCCATTCCCATGAAAACCTCGCAGTAAGACAGTATGTGATTTTGAAGTGAGCGACTGAGCTAAGCTACTAACTTGAAATGGTGTCATATTTATGTCTCACACAGTTGTTTTCTGTCTCCACAGCCGAGCTAAGGAGCTGGTCGCCGGTGCAGGTGATCTATGTTTTAATTATTTTTTGTCAGGTCTTTAATCCTGAAATTGAGGCCACATCACTGTGTTCATCACTTTATCCAAATGGCCAAGGGATTCAATTTGCCATATACACAAGGTATTTAACACAGAATCTTAAAGTCTAGATGGAAAACAAGATTTTTGGCAACTCTTATAACCTGGTTTGCTCGAGCTTCAGTCAGTAGTTTTTTTCTTGGTATTGAACCTTAGTCTGCATGCATTGATTAGAGGCCTTGAAAACACATTCATCAATCCATTTCTTAATTACGCATTTTATGCCAAAATACAAGTTTCGGTTTTATTTAACATAAGAGTTTTCCGTATTTATCTATTTTAATTACATATATAGTACATGATTGGTTGTTTGTAAAGCTGTAGGATGTCCAATCAGATTAGACGATATTCTTACCAACTGAACTTCTGCTAAGTCCCATCTCTCAAATGCAGACTAGCCAATCAAAGTGCAGCATCAGACAGCTCCAGGCTCTGCTCCAGAGACTCAAATGAAATTGTTTCAGATGTTCTTCATTACCAGGCTGGTTTTGTGGATTTGGAGCTGGTCATGGTTAAACTTTATGTAATAGTGATAATTACTAAGCAGAGAGTTTGGAATGAGATTTATGTTTCTAAAACACAACCTTTTCTACGTAAAAAAAAACCTGTGGAGCTTACATGAGCAGGGTATGTTGGCTTATCATTAACTAGCTTTGGGGCTTCTATGCTACGCTAGCTGCTGTAGTTATACTGTATGTATACACACGCTGATTTTTATTTTTAACGATTGTAACAGTGAACAAAGACCTATCCACTTTACAGGAACAGTGTTGTTCCTTTATTTCATTATCTTCTTTCTCGATCGCCTGCTGATGTGTTGGTTTGCTTTTACACTGTGATCTGTAGCTTTACCTTCTATCTTTATCTTTTAACTTGTTTTCACTGCTGAATTAGTTTCATATCCTTGATGTATCCTTCAAACTCATTTTGAAGACCCTTTTGTCTGCTGCAAAAAGGGCAGTTAGTGACAGTGTGGGCTGCAGGGTAACTCTGATAGCTTGGCGGAGTAGAAGCGGGGGTCAGGACTTAGCCATGGTTCAATTGGGCTACTTTTTTATTTTATTGGGCAGGTTCAATGGTTTTTGGCAGCTTTTGATAATGTGTTCTATTTTGTGTACCATTTGTGCGGTTAAATGTGTGGATAAATTACAGAATATATTCCATTTTGCAGTATCCTAGTTATACGTTTGCACATGTAAGCATCCGATCCTGGTCCCAGAACTTTGTCCTGTGCTGTTGTGTAGTAGTGAAGAAAACAAAGAATACAATGTAAAACGGCATTATGATGGTCCACATGCTGAAAGTGAACGTTTGATGGCGGTGAACTGTAGTGTCGTTCTCATCTTCCATTATTTGAAGATATAGAGGAGACAAAGACACACCTGCACAAAGACAATCAGAAACGGAGACACTATTAGAGTCATGTAAACAAAGAGCTGAATAACAACAGGGAGAGGGTTACCATGGTAACACTCTTGTGTTGGCATAGGCTCCTGTTGGGAGTTCTTTGAATTCAATTCAATTCAATTCAGTTTATTTTGTATAGCCCAGAATCACAAATTACAAATTTGCCTCAGAGGGCTTTACAATCTGTGCACATGTGACATCCTCTGTCCTTCCCTCACATCGGCACAGGAAAAACTCCCCTAAAAAAACCCTTTAACAGGGAGAAAAAAGGAAGAAACCTATGGGAGAACGACAGAGGAGGGATCCTTCTCCCAGGATGGACAGAATGCAATAGATGTCATGTGTACAGAATGAACAGCATAACAGAGATACAACACATTCAATGTATATGGCATAAATGATTCATATAATAAGACTACTTATAATAACAGCAGCAATTATTACAGTAGAATTATAGTTATGAAAATAGGGATAGTAATGTGATTAATAATAATAATCGAAGTAGCAGTGGGTGTCAGTCGGCTCACAGCAGGAGGCACGACTACGGTCCAGGTACCACAACGATTCATGGAAACCTGCAGAACGAGAAAGCAAAAGGGCTTCAGGGTGGAAGTAAAGCTAAAATGCTTAATGGTACAGGTAATAGTAATAGTAATGTGACTAGTAATAATAATGGTGGTAGCAGTCGGTGTCAGCAGGGCCGTAGCAGGATGCACGACCACGGTCCAGGTACAGCCACGATTTATAGAAGCCTGCGAAGCGAGAAAGCACAAAGACTCCAGGGTACAAGCAAGTCAATAAGCGTAATAGTACAGGCAATAATAATAGTAATGTGACTAATAATGATAGTGGTAGTAGTAGTGGGTGTCAGCAGGGCCTCAGTAGGTGGCACGATGACAGTCCAAATATAACCCCGATTCCTGGGAACCTGCGAGGCGAGAAAGCACAAGAACTCCGGGGAAGAAGCAAAATCAGTAATGTGCATAAATAGGAGATTAATACATAAAGATGGAGGGAGAGAAGAGGAGAGAGGAGCTCAGCGTATCCTAGGTAGTCCCCGGCTGTCTAGGCATATAGCAGCATATCTAGGGGCTGGACCAAGGCGAACCTGAACCAGCCCTAACTATAAGCGCTATCAAAAAGGAAGGTCTTAAGCCTGCTCTTGAAAGTGGTGAGTGTGTCTGCCCCCCGGACTGAAACTGGAACCTGGTTCCACAGAAGAGGGGCCTGATAACTGAAGGCTCTGGCTCCCATCCTACTTTTATATACTCTAGGAACCACAAGTAACCCTGCATTGATGGAGCGCAGCTCTCTAGTTGGGTAATATGGAACTATAAGTTCCTTAAGATAAGACGGTGCCTGGCCAGTTAGAGCTTTGTAGGTAAGTAAAAGAATTTTAAATTCTATTCTTGATTTAACAGGGAGCCAGTGCAGAGAAGCTAATACTGGAGTAATATGATCTCTTTTCTTAGTTTTTGTTAGAACACGTGCTGCAGCATTCTGGATCAACTGTAAAGATCTAAGAGACCTATTAGAGCAGCCTGATAATAAGGAACAAATGCATGAACTAGTTTTTCTGCATCGCTTTGAGACAGGATTTGCCTGATTTTCGCAATGTACCATATTTTCCGCACTATAGGGCGCACTGGATTATAAGGCGCACTGTCAATGAATGGTCTATTTTCGATCTTTTTTCATATATAAGGCGCACCGGACTATAAGGCGCATTAAGCGAAACAAAACAGTCAGTCAGTCAAACTTTATTAAACGTGTTCACAATAACTCTCAACATTGTTCAAACGTTAATGAGCGTATTCACAATAACTCCCAACCCTGTTCAGTTGTAACACGTAAAAAAAAAACAGTCTGAAACCGCTAAATCAAACGTTAGCGTATTCACAATAACTCTCAAAATTGTAACACGTAAAATACAACACAATACACTGACTTTTTCAGTTCATTCCTCGTTCACAAATCCCTCAAATTCTTCATCTTCAGTGTCCGAGTTGAACAGTTGGGCGATTACGGCATCCAGCATGCCCGGATCCCTCTCGTCATTATCCGAGTCAGAGTCAGTGTCGTTGCTGTTACCTGGCAGTTCAGTGATGATTCCGGCCTTCGTGAAAGCTCGGACCACAGTTGAGACTGATACCTTAGCCCAGGCATCCACGATCCATTGGCAGATAGTAGCGTAAGTCGCCCGGCGCTGTCTCCCTGTCTTGGTGAATGTGGGTTCGCCTTCTGTCATCCACTGCTCCCACGCAGCTCGCAGTTTAACTTTGAACGCCCTGTTGACACCAATATCTAGCGGCTGGAGTTCTTTAGTTAATCCACCCGGAATGATGGCAAGCTCCGAATTAGTTTGCTTCACTTTGTTTTTGACAGCATCGGTGAGATGGGCGCGCATGGAGTCGCAGATCAATAGGGACGGAGATTTGTGGAAAAAGCCATCCGGTCTCTTGACGTAAATTTCTCTCAGCCACTCACTCATCTTTTCCTCGTCCATCCAGCCCTTCGGGTTAGCTTTGATGATGACGCCGGCTGGAAACTTTTCTTTTGGCAAAGTCTTCCTCTTGAAAATGACCATGGGTGAAAGTTTCTGGCCATTAGCCTGGCAACCGAGAACTACAGTGAAGGATGACTTCTCGTTCCCTGTGGTGCGTATAGACACCGTTCTGGTCCCTGTTTTCTCCACGGTGCGGTTCACGGGGATATCAAAGGTGAGGGGAACCTCGTCCATGTTGGTGATGTGCTCTGGCCGGATCTTCTTTTCAGTGATCTTCTTTTTGCAGTACGCGCGGAAAGTGGCCAGCTTTTCTTGGTAATCTTTTGGCAGTTGCTGCGAGACGGTAGTTCGTGTGCGGATGGAGAGATTACGTCTTTTCATAAAACGAAAGCACCAAGAAGGAACGCCTCGAAAGTCATTGATGTCCATGTCCCGTGCTAACGCTGTTGCCTTCAGCCGAATAGAGACTGTAGAGACGCTTCTACCTGCTGCTCTCTGTTCAATAACCCACTGTTCAATTTTGTCCTCTAACTGTGGCCATCTCGCTTTGTTCCCTCGGAAACTCTTTGTGGTCTTCTTTACTTGGCGCAGGTCATCTTCTTGCTTCCTCCACTTCCGTACCATTGATTCATTAACGTTGAACTCTCTCGCAGCTGCTCTATTCCCATGTTCTACTGCGTGACTGACAGCCTTGAGTTTGAAGTCCGCGTCGTAAATGTGTCTCTTGACAGGTGCCATGTTGGGTCCTTATACACACACACTGTAATATGATGGTGAAGCACAGTATGTATTACTCCGCGACGCTCCTGACTACGGTAGCCGTGATGCTGCTGCGGTGCGGCTTTGTAGTTTACCAAAGTCGTACTAAAACATTTTGACAGAGCGCCGTGTACCACACAAAATCGCTTCGAGGTCAGTAAGCACAACCAGAATTAATCCATATATAAGGCGCTCCGGATTATAAGGCGCACTGTCGTTTTTTGAGAAAATTAAAGGCTTTTAAGTGCGCCTTATAGTGCGGAAAATACGGTAATCACTTTCATATTTCTTCACCCTATTGATAAAAAATGTTCTTGGCAATTTTACTCAGCATGCTTCCTGTCTATAGCTATACATAATAGGACAAAGTGTTTGCATGAAAAGAGCCCTTCGTTTTACAGGTGACCTTTTATGTGGAGTTCAATGCAAGAATAGCATTGCTAGGAATGTTTTTTTCCCCCCTTTGAATGCTGCATGTAGTGTAACAGAAGTCCTAGAAGAAGAATATTTAGAGCAACATAAATAGACCCGCTGCAAGGATTTTGTTATAATCTGGACTTTTTTCAAGTGTTGCTGATATCAGTGATGGCAAGGCCACAGTTGAACTATAGTTCTGTACTTGTGCCTGTGCAGCTTCTCACTTGTTCGAACATGTTGTCATTTATTCCAAAAAAACAACACATTCCCAACCAACCCCACTCGTGGTTAGTGTAGCTTTTTCTAGAGTGTTGGCCTTCAGTCTGGTTACGGTTAGTCCTGTTTTTAGGTCTCGTTCCTACAGTACAGAGTGTAAGAGGACACTCACTCTCTCACATTGTTTGTGAAAGTCAAGCAAAAGAAAAATTCTGTTAGTCTATGTCTGTGGAAAATTTGGCATCAGACGTTGATGAGTGACACTGCTGTACAGGTTGTTTCAAGGTGAATTGCAAACTGATTTCTTAGATTGACGTTCCTTAAAGGTCTTAGAAACAATTAAGTTGACGGGACTGTTCTGGGTACAGATAGGGCTGTCACTATTCAAAATCCGAACTACTCCGCAAATGAGGGAAAAGTTAAATATTGATCTTATCCGTAATTACCTTTTTGAATGAAACAGGCAATTCCTTGTATTGATGTTCTTTTTGACAAAACAGAGAAACCTAACGAGTTGTGCTGAACAAATAATCATGACACTAAACTGTTAGAAAGTTAATGTTCAGAAGCATTTTGGATTTTACACCGTAGATGCAAAAACTCATGAATAAAGTTCAATTTCATTGAAAGTTAATTTCAACAACAACATAACAACATATTTACATTTCTATTTGTGTACAAATTAAACAAATGAGATGCAACAAGTAATTGATATTCTGGTAGGCATATTTTTTTAACTTAGCCAGGATAGCATTTTCCCCTGATTCCAGTATTTATGCTAAGCTAGTCTTTTTTTAGTGGAAGCAGATCCGGTGGTAGCAGTTATTGAGAACTTTTCTATACATCAATCAAAGAAATATGCAGAAATAAGAGTTGTTATATTATGTATACGCATATTCCCCAAATACCTACCTAAATAACAAGAAATTATTCCTATTCCTAAATCAGTCAATTAAAGTACATTTTGTTCTAATCGGTATGAAAACTTCCTCACATCTGTGCTACCAATGGATGCGTTACGTGTTTGAATACTCTTCAAATAGATTGATAACAAAGGTGTAGTAGTAACAAAGATAATGACCGGATAGTGTTGGAGCCAGTACTTCTCCCTCAGGACAACCTGCCTAGATAACTCCCTACATCAACCTTTAGTTAGACATCCAGCTGAAAGCCGCCGGGTCATTTAGATGCTTCGTTTATGGCTACCCTGTGAACACCAGAAGTATCACTCAGCAGGACATTTCAACCTCCTTTTTTTATGTGAGTTCTCGTGAACTCCGCGGGGCCAGTATGGGGCTGTGGGCGCTGCCTGGAATCACATCCACTGTGGTTAGCCGAGCAGCCGCACCACTCCAGCCCGCCTGACGGAATGATGGATGGTCAGCTTGGCAGAGGAGGTCGCCAAAATAACATTTTTTTCAAGTCTTCCCCTCTCTCTGCTCTGCGCTTTGATTGAGAATAGTTCTGCTTGGCATAAGTCTAGCATTTTAGATTTCTTGCCGGTGGAGGGTTGCAGGAAATTTAGGGTGGCGTAGGACAAATTTCTCTGGAGAACTATTTTTAAATACTGTTGTGGTAGCAACCAAAGTGTGACTGTAGTACTGAATATCAAATTCTCTTAACCAAAAGTGACAAGAAGCATCTGTCAGATTTGTAAGCTCAGGGGCTGAATTTGTAACCTTGTTGACCGTTGTTTATCCCCATCTGTGATTTCATCACTCCCTATTTAGCTCTGTATGTTATTCTGTTGTTATTCGACTCATTTTGTAACGTGAAGAATGCTGAGGTCACAGAACTACCCACTGCTATGAGTCCGGTCATTGCCATCGCCATCTGGACCCATGAAAGAGAAAAACGCTAGCTGGCCCGTCTCATTTCTATAATTTGGGAACACACCTTTTGTGTGTACAGGAGTTGCTGATAACTCAGCAGGGGTTGACATAACATAAGCAAGTTAGGCTAATTAGCCTTTACTTTCCGAATAAAATACTAACTTAAAAGCACAATGGAAGGGCTAATGGTTCACGGCTAATGCCCTGTGGTAAACAAATTCCCTTTGTCAACAATTGTAGGCTACGCAGTGGGATGTTATCCTTCACCAGTCAGTGGCGCACCACTGAAGTTAACAGCTTATCTCCTAGAGAAGCTTGCTCTAAGTTGTCAGTCAACCGTTGCCATGGGAATCTCCCACACAGGGACTCTAGACTTAGATATTTCCACAAATATGTGCAAAAACAATTTAAGTGAAGAGAATATAATTGCGCAAATATGGCATGGAAAAAAGTGTTGTTTTTGAATCATTAAACACCAAGTATTTTTTTGGTACTAGTAGTAGGACTAGTAGAATGTAATTTAAAGTGATGCCCAGCGCTATATACGGAAGCCCTGACATGCAAATGCGAAAATAAAAATCTTGTGATTCATGTCATCTGTCTGATCCTAATTGTTTTATCGCCCGTGTTTATGTCTTAAGAACTGGGTTTACCAGGATAATTTTTCTAATGTACTTAAAAAGACTTTATCTGTAAAAATGGGTTGAAAAAGAGTTTTGGTAGTTGACATTTTTGTTGTTGTTGTAATACTCGGCCACGAGGGGCACCACTTCCCGTGTTCTTATTAGGACTAAAAGCATTAATGTTGTCTTCCACGGGATTTTTCATTTCTCCATGCACGCCAAACACAAGATACATTAAATTGCGTGTCATTAATAAGTTGTGCAAAGTAAAACTCATTGCGAAGTAAACATGAATGCTTTCCGTCCGATCATGGGGTAATTGTGCTTTTCAGCCTCTTGTGGCCAAAATGATTATTACAACAACAAACACTTGATCTTTCACAGATGAAAAAAAATGAATGCATTGAAGGATTATTCTTGCTGATCCTTTACTCCCTCACTTGTCTCTCAGGGCTTCCGTCCTACATGGGATGGTCCCACTGTGTTATTGTTGTTTTTTATCTTTGCTGGTCTCATTACTGAAAAAAATGAAAAAAATATTTAAAAGTTTGTAATACTATTCTCCAAACAAGGACTTGTGACTTTACTCATAAATGAACTGTAATCAGACAGTGTTGATAACTAGTGTTCTTATGAGCCTTTTACAAAATCAGCAGGTGAAACAGGAACAACTTTTTCTTCTTGTCTTGCACAGCTTTGATTTATTTCCTCCTCACTGACTTTTGCCAGACTGAGATTTCTGTCTTGGTAAGTCTCTTCTCAAGGTGTCTCTCTGGCCGCTTACCAGTTACCACCATTTTATGGTCAGGCAAACAGATATTTAAAGACCCTGAGTCTGAGCAGTCACATTTCAGTCTGCTCAGCCTTGGCCTTGCTGCTTGCCTTAACACCCCCCCACACACACACACACACACACACACACACACACACACACACACACACACACACACACACACACACACACACACACACAGCCGTTGCCAAGGGAAGAGAGCCACGTTAGAATTCCCCAAAATAAATGGAAACTATAACCCAGCTTGAAATTCAAAGCTCATAGATCCGTCCCGTAAAAGAAGGGGAATAGATCCTATGGGATCGTAAGTCAAAGTTAGGTCAGCTGTGGGTGGAATCAGCTGTGACTTAAAGCTAAGAGGATCTTGGTGTTTATTTATTTGGCTGACCTCATGCTTTCATTCTCACACAGGATCCCCCGGATCCAGAAGAGGAACCTACAGCCAAGGTAGACCTGCTATTATGTCCCTTTTATATTTGTAGCTCTTTTTATGCAGGTTGGAATGAGCCCTTCATATCTACACAGGGAGCAGGTCCTCCACTCTGAATCCGCTAGAACAGACAAACCAAACACTGGCTCCAAAGAGGGCCTTTCACATTTCTAAGGTGCCCAAAGGCCACCATAGTTCTCCGAATGCTACATCACCGCTAGATGACACTTAAACCAACAAACTGCTCCTTTAAGTAAAAAACATGCCTAAAAGTGACTAGACACATAATTACAAATTACCGTTGCTCAATACATTTCAAGCCAAAAGAAAGACATGGCAGTAATGTTACATAAGTTGCTAACACATAATGTATGTACCTGGTGTTTTATCTGGAAAAAAATACAATTTCAGACAAATAATTTCAAAAATAAAACGACAGTATTGAAATAACAAAGGCTTCCTCTGCAGCCTCAGTTATGGCCCTGGATAATAGTTGTTAATTTACAATGTACAATAAATGTCGGTAAGAGGAAGTAGGAAGAGGATACGGGGTAATAAACAATAAAACCCTTGTCTGCCTCTCTGTGTATCACTACTACATTCCTGGTCCTCTGCTCTGTTTGTCTTCCAGAACAGTCGATCAAAATGTTCATCCGAGGCCGGCCGATAACCATGTACATCCCCTCTAACATCCAGAACTATGAAGACCTGAAGATGGAGCAACCCTCTGAGAGGCTGGAGTTGGATTGGGTGTATCCTTCTAGAACGCCACAGCAGCGTTCAGCCTCTTTTCGTTTATATTCATGAGGGTTATGTTACATTCAGAGAGTGCTGATATCACTGTGTGCTCATTTCCTGGATTCAAGCCACACTGTCTGCATTGGAAAGTATCTCTTTAACAGTCCAGTGGCTGTGAGAGCAGATTAACTGTTTGCTGTGAAGCTGTGGGAGCCATTTTTTAGAGGGACAGTTCAGATAAACTCAAATGTTCAGATGCAGATTAGTTTATCGTGAACTAGTTTTCATTGTTGTGTGAACTGTTCCTTTCAGGAATGAAATGGACCAATGATTAACTTGAATGTCACCTTGACCCCATCATGTCAGCTATGGTTACCGGGGCAGGGACTGCCGAGCCAACCTGTACTTCCTTCCAACGGGCGAGGCGCTGTTCTTCATCGCCTGTGTGGTTGTGCTTTACCACATCAACAACCGCACACAGCGCCACTATGACAAACACACCGATTGTGTCCGCTGGTCAGTGGGATACAATTTATATCATCTGCATAAAGAGATACAATCAAATTAAACATATTCATTTACTTCTGTTTGAGGAGCTGGACTGGATGCATTTAGCCCAGCATAGCCTAAAGACTGAAAACAGCTAGGCAAGCAGCTAACTCACTCACTCCATTTCAAATTGCTTCATATTTACATCATCCAAAGCATGATTGGAATGATGGTGGCTGCTGGAAATTTCAACTGCCATATTCATCTTAAGTAGAATTTTTTTAAAAATCAGATTTTTTGGGGGGGTATTTTTAGTTTTACACAGGGTGGTTTGAGTCAGACAAACACAGGACTTTCACCCAAGAGACCACCATTTCATTTTACCTTGACTCAATACTTCACCTACGTACATAACTTAATTTTCGTGACCAACATCTTTTCCTAAACCTAACTCTGTGGTTTTGCTTAAATTCACAATGTTAACCAACTGTTTGATTACCAATTTATGACCGTTGACTATTTAACCTACACACATAACTTAATATACAAGAATGTCCCGTTAAATGACACGCTAAAAGTTGACATGACAGGCGAAATGTTCTTAAGAGTGGCGTGCTATTTATACGTCTTCCCATGAGATCACATTGTTTTCACTATCATATCGGTACAGGTTTGGACAGCAGAGAACAAGTGGTGTGTTGAAAAGCTGTGGACATACAGGCACAGATATTTTACCTGTGTAATACTTTATTTTGTTATTGCACACTAATAACATGTTTAGCTCATGACATGACATTATACGGCATACCTATCTCTGACTTATGGTGATTATGAGTTAAGCCTGTAAATAGAGGGCGTGAAAATCATTATCTAAAACTAGTATTGGGTTCAAAGAGTTCAAAGCTATTAAAACATATTAAAATCATTACAGACCACTAGAACCTGACACAACATTTTAAAGTCAATTTAACCCTGCTAAGAGGTATCAAGAAATCTGTATGTCAAGGGCAAATAAAGAGAGTTCTTTTCTGCTTTAACCAATACGGAACTCACCCAGTTCTTCATAAGGCTGCTGGAGGTGGGTGCAGTATTTACTGTGTGTGCTAGAGATTTGGGAGGAAATCAGCATGCTGGCATGTCACCACATGTCTCTGAACCACTTTAAACACAAAACAAAAATAACTGATGTCTCTATTGACAGCTAAGATAAAGAGGAAATGGGTTCACATCTGGTCTCAGAGGCAGGGAACTTTCCTACTGCGTGATGTCTGGCACAATCCAAATACCATTTACAAAGCCTGCAGTGAAGTGTGTGGAAATCCAACTGCTGTTTTCCAAACAGATCACACCGAATACCAGTTCCAAACTGCCAAGCTCTCCACGTGGAGCCATTAATATATGAGCAACCTGACCAAATAATGAGACCATCAAGGCATTAACACACACATACTCAGTGAGATGAACCTGTGTATATCAGTTTAAACTTCTTTCAGACCAACAATCTATCATAAAGGCCTATTATTTTCATATTCATACAGTATGAGTGTTTTGGACAAATTTATGATAAGTGCTGGAGATGCCAAATTTTACTATATTTTCAACAACTTTTGGGGCCTAGAAGCCAAGAGAACACAGGGGAAATTGGATAAAATTTCTGACTTGGACACCTCACAAGTTTGTGGGTTTTGGCATGAACATATGGGAATTGGAATAGATGTGTGCAAAACAGATCTATTACTGTGCCCCTATTGATGTGTGAAGGCCAAATGCGTGGGGAACTAACAATGGTTTCCAAGTTGCACGTAAAAGCTACTCTTCCTACAGGGCCGTCCATAGTTATTTAGGCAGTGACACGGTCTTTATATCTTTGGTTGTTTACTCCAGCTCATTGGATTTGAAATGAAACAATGACTATGAAGTTAAAGTGCTGACTTTCATCTTTTAAGTGGCTCAGTGGCTCAGCCGTCACCATGTTGAGAGCCACGTAGAAGCAATAGATCGCCCGAATACCGTATTTATCACCTTTAAGAACATTTGTGGGAGCCTGATAATCAATTAGTTATCATTGAGTCTGACATATTCATGCTAGTTGTATCAATCTCATTAACATAATTTTCACACAATTTAAGCAGTTTGCTAGGAGCACGTTTTTCAAATCTATAGAAGAAATATGTAGATGTAACGGTTATTAATTAGGTAAATTGACTTCCAACAACTTGTGTAGCTGCACCAGTCTCATTTATGTTTTTTGACGCTAGGTAGCTAGATTGCTATGTAGGATGATGAAGTCCCCACTCTTAATCCCGCCTACAAAACTCAGATTGGTCGATTGTCTCTCCAATTTGTAGAAACAGCCATCAATCAACACAACACCAAACCATGACAGGGTCTAGCTTGTGAACATAGTGGAGCATGTAGCCGCTAAAGAACCAGATATTTACCTGTAGTCGTTTGTTTTGGAGTACGGAACACAACCAAAAGATGTCTCACTGTATGAATACGTCACAGACTGCACTTTATTTCACCACAAATACACACAATTACTTACACAGATATGTTGCAACGGGACAATATATGTGCAAAGTGTTTTGTCCAAAAGCCCTGTGCAACCCCTGATATTTATTTGATTAAATCATTTTTGTTCTTCCTGCAGTCTGACCCTCCATCCTGACAAGGTGCGCGTGGCGTCAGGCCAGACAGCAGGGGTGGATAAAGACGGCAAGGTGACTACTGCTGTGATAACAGTCTGATCGACTACATATACTACATTCATATTTCTATATATACTGTATTTCTGTACTCTAACCCGTACAGTATTAATGCATTTGTCCCTTTTTAAACATCTCATTGGTAACCCTAGTAACAACCCTTCAGATATACAGTGTTTTGCTACATTTTATTTTTCAACTCATGTAACCAGTCAGTAAAAAAATCTTAAAAGGCTGTTGAATTTTGCCTCCAATAATAGGTAGTGGTATCTCTAATAGATTGAAGTAAAGTGTGTGTGTGTGTGTGTGTGTGTGTGTGTGTGTGTGTGTGTGTGTGTGTGTGTGTGTGTGTGTGTGTGTGTGTGTGTGTGTGTGTGTGTGTGTGTGTGTGTGTGTGTGTGTGGGTGCATGTGTGTGTGTAGCCCCTTCACCCTTGTGTTCATATCTGGGACTCCACCACCCTGGTCACCCTGCAGACGATCGGCCTGGGAACCTTCCAGAGGGGAGTGGGATCCGTTGCGTTTTCCTTCGCTGTGAGTAGATTTCTAATATGCCATACTGTAGATTCCCAAATAGCTACGAAAAAAAATGATTTACTTCAACTGCAGCAAGAACCAGGCCTTTATTTGAAACTGCTGAAACGGATCAGGGGAGCCATGAAGTATGATTCATTTCAAACATTAATAATAACTAAGTCATTTTAGTCACTCTCTGTGGACAGCAACTAAAGGTTACAACCTCAATACCATGTTACAAATTACATGTGAGCAAAAAAAGTGCTGTGGAACTTTACTTCACACTGAGTTTCCAGCGTTGATATGTTCCCGATATCGTTTCCAGGACTCCGGAGCGTTCCTGTGTGTGATCGACGACTCTAATGAACACATGCTTTCTGTGTGGGACTGCAACAAGGGGACCAAGCACGCAGAGGTCAAGGTAAAGAGCAGCCAGGTGTAAACTAAGCTAACAGGCATAGTATTAAAGAATGAGGCTACTTATTATCACCAGCTTTATTCAAATATTATAATATGTGTTGCATTCATCTTAGCTGACTACACACTATGGTAAGATAATAAAATGATAGTTCAAAGGCACAATAATAAGACAGTTGTGAAAATATGGGCATGAATATTTCTTAAGAAGGTAAATGAGAGATGAGAGAGATTTGTGGTTTTAAGATTCAGGATTTAAAAAAACCTAATAAAGATGGCTTGTTTTTTCCTCAATATGCATGGGATTAACATACAGTGGACATGTTTGTAAAGGAGGCGACTCGTGGGTATTTTCACTCTCGTATCTTGAGGTGATAGGTCAAAGGACCCCATTGAAAACGGCCCAACTTTTAAACGTTGCTTCTTCCTTTCCGAGAAGCTAGCATGACATGGTACCACTGGATTTGTTAGGTGGTCGAGTTTCATATGATATGTTATTCTATGTTCACTCTAGCTTTCAAACCAAGCCTGCTACAGCCTCTGGAAGAGGTGTCGGATCGCTAACGGGTCAAAAAGTGACAGCCTATTGCTAATATTTAAAAGGACGAAATCTTGCAAACACAACTGACATGACTTTATAAGATGATGTTGTGTTTTCAGCTTGTTGTGGACTTTCTCTGCTGCAATGTGGCCAAATGAAATGTTTTTACAAGAATTATGACAACGGTAAGCTAGCAGTTTTTGCTAGGCTAAACGTGCTCTGAGGCGACCACACCTCTGAAAACACACGGACATGCAACTCGTGTCGTCTGACTCCGAAGCAACAAACCGCCCTACTTCCCAAAATGTTGCACTGTTCCTTTAATAGCTTTCGGGGGCGATGTGCTTCTGCAACTTTGAGAACGTTTTTACATCATCTGAAATTTCTGATCATTATCAGTCGGCGCAGGGATTCATAATCTCTGCAGAAACAATGAAATCCTTCAACGAAGTCGAAGCATGAGAATCCTGCCGGCTGCTTAACGTGAACACAGTGACGGAAGCCCAGCATGTCTGCATGCTGAATGTGTAGATGCTCTTTATAAAGAAGGTCTGTTAAGAGAGATTAAGGGGGGGGTGGCGATGATGTCTCTGCTGTGCTTTTATGGGCTTTTATCCAAAAACGCCTCAACTTCCCTGAGAGCAATTTCAGCCCGGCTGTCATGGCAACAGTGTAAATATTTTATCCAGTGAATTTGTCCAGCTGTATATATGTATGTATGCGAGTGTGTGTGTGTGTGTTCTGTAATGCAGCAGTGGGAATGCATAGGTGGTGTTGTATATCATGTCATGTCAGGATTTTAATGGGCTTGTGCAAGAACTCATGTTTTGTGGATGGTAGCATCCAGTGTGCGTGGTTCAGTGTGGGAAGGCAGTTCAGTGCTGACCCATACTGTATAAACAAACAAGTTCATCCAACAGGAACAAGATAATTATACCCCCCCCCAAATACACACCTCCTCCCCTCACTCTGCACAGCACTGGAATAGTCCATATGCCACTTTACGGCTGAGCCATGAATGGAGCTTTTTGTGTAGAAAAGATGCTTCTGTACTTTCTGTACATATTGTATACATTGGTCACTGAAGAGCTGACTCTGGGGCTGTTTCTGTTCCTGATGGCAAAAAACATCGTTGTTAAGATGATTTTGAAGTGGGGTTGTATGAGGTACTTCTCCACAGTCAGTGTAATACCTGCAGTAGATGGAGTTTGGAGAAACAGACAGGATTATACCAGCACAGCAGCAAAGTAATGTACTGCTGTGGATGTATTTTAGACACCTAAAAACATCTACACCAGTTTAAGTGTTTGCCTAATTTAGAATAATTTTGTGTGACTTTAGTGTTTTAAAGGCTTAGTTCAGATTCCCCAAAGACACACAATAACACAAACAAATGACCTGATCAATCAGCCACAACGGTTTTCTGCCAGGTAAACACACTGTCTTTATCAAAGGAGTCTCGTGGCTCTGGTTATCTAAGTAGTACATTGCTGTGCTCCTTCTTATGTATGTTATCATGTTGTTGCGACTAACATGTTGGTATGTGCCAAACTCTGGCTGTCATGTGGTCATGAACAGGTAGTGTACGGTGGCTCCCCAGCTGGAGAGGAGGCGGAGTTTGAGTTTGCAGGCCGTTAAAAGCAAAACAATGCGCTAAAAGAGGCTCAAAAGCGCCATAAAGTTTCGGGGAGCTGCAGCTTTGTATAATCATTCTTTGTGCAACCTCTTTCAACTTACACTTCATTTGAACCATTGTTTATTTAAGAATACTTATAAGTGAAGCTTTTAATAGATGCATGAAGTTTTTTGTTTTTTTTAAGTTCTTAAAGCCATAGTTATAAATTACTCAAATGACTGTAAAGTAATAATAAAATGATATGAAAGGAGTCAATCACAGAGATTACAATTATCACTTGACTCCTGCAACTCACCTCAGGTCTGTGGAGCTTTTGAGCCTCTTTTATCTCGTTGTTTTGGATTTAAGACCTACATCATAACTTCTAGGCCTCTGTCTATCTGCCTTCATCAGTCATGTTTCTCAACGTTTCCACATTAAAAATGTTAAATGTCATTTAACATTTCTATGCTAAAAGCGTATTTGTGTGTGTGTGTGTGTGTGTGGGTGTGTTTTGACTTCAGAGCACCAACGAGGCTGTGTTCGCCGTGGAGTTCAACTCCAGCGACAGCACCAACATCATCACCTGTGGCAAGTCCCACGTCTACTTCTGGACACTCAGCGCGGGACAGTTCACCAAGAAACAAGGCATCTTTGGGGTGAGACACAGTCACGTTTATCCTGATCGCTAAACACGTGTGGCCAATATTCAGTATCCTTTAATTAGTTTCACTTACCTTATTGTCTGAGTACGAGTAAGTACTACAACATTAAGTTTGCAACTTCCTCAGTTTGAGGCCCAAAAAGGGAAGTAAGGAGAACACAGAGAGCTGGAAGTAACCATTATCGTTCTGAAGAGTGCAAATATTATTATAAGAGATCTTAAGCATGTGGACTAATTTAAGATGTAAATCTGATTAAAAGTGTGTAGTACAGTAAAACAATTAATTATTTAAACACCTGTACTAATGCTGGATGAAATTATTGTTCTACAAACAATCTTTTCAGAAATACAAGAAGCCCAAGTTCATCCAGTGCTTTGTGTTCAGTCTGACTGGAGATGTTCTGACCGGGGACTCTGAGGGGAACATCCTGACCTGGGGGAAATCAGCTGCAGATGTCAAAACGCTGGGTAAAGGAGCCAAAGGTCAGTGCCGTACATCAATACACACCGTAAATAAAATGTCAACATGAAAAAGCTCATATTTAAAGCTGGAGGAATCCTTCATAAACACATTATTATGATATAAATTACCATCATTAATAATATGGATAAATCAACAATCCTTTGGTCTCAATACTCTCTCATAAACTATCTTTATTTATCCAGAGACCTTCCAGATCATGCGTCAGACCAGAGCCCATGAGGGCAGCGTGTTCACCCTGTGCACCCTGCAGGGCGGCGCTCTGCTTAGCGGAGGAGGGAAGGACCGTAAGATCATCCGCTGGAGCGCCGACCTGGCACCCGAGAGAGAGTGTGAGGTGAACTGTGTGTGTGTGTGTCTGTGTGTGTGTCTGTGTGTGTGTGTGTGTGTGTGTGTGTGTGTGTGTGTGTGTGTGTGTGTCTGTGTCTGTGTCTGTGGTTGGTGGTGCTCTATTAAGTTACATTCAAATGAAGCTTGTTGATTACTGTGATTATTTGTCCAGATTCCAGAAAATTATGGAGCAGTCCGTACCATCGCAGACGTGTATGGGGAGGAGCTTTTAGTTGGTACAACCCGTAATGCCATCCTCAGAGGCACCTTCTCAGACGGATTTGTGGCCATAGTGCAGGTACGCTAACAATGTAGAAGTATGTTAGCATTGTCAAGTTTTGGGAGGCTTTTTGAGGATTATTCTTGGATGAAGCTTTGTATGTACTGTAAGGGAATGGTGGTAAGAACAAGTGCAGTTTAGGATTTGTCCGTTGGCCCCTCCTTCCCAGATCAACAACACTAGCCAGCGAGTTTAGCAATCTTCTGTAAAGCTAGCTAAAAACTCACGGTTCGGATCATATCATGGTTTCAAGTCACGGATCTGATGGGATCAGCACAAAATGATAAAAATTTAACAGAGAGATCCGCAATCATGTTTCTTTTGGTTGCTCATCAGTGATCCATATTGGTAAAACTAGTTTTTCTATCTCCACCTGCCCAAAAATGATTTCCATTGCTCTCACTTAAGTGTAAACTGTCAAAAAGGATACAAGATAACATTTGAACACCTCATGATAGCGTTCTATTTCAACTTTGCCCAATACTCTTCTGGAGTGAGTCTAAACACATCATAATGTATGTGAATGGAACCTCAGTAAGTTAGCTGTGAGCACCAGTGCTGCCACTGTTACTAGCTCTCCCCCCTGCTGACTGTTGTTCACAATGTAACATTATCAGGGATCAGACAATAGAAAGCATAGATGCCAATATCTTGATCTTATTGATAAATATCAGAATATTAACGATCAGCATCATAGTTTGGAAAAACGTAGTTTCAGACAAAGCCCAGAAATGTCCCGAACATATCAAAAATGAGATGTAAAAAGAAAATCTGCAGATTCAGACACCACCACTTACTTCTGGTGGGTCAAAATGATGATTGAGATTAATCTGTTTACAGTGCAGTAAAACAAGCTAACAATGTTTTAATGAAGAGGCCAATCAATAATCTTTCTTTTTCAATCATGTCGTGAGCACTGCTGACAAAGTGATCCGCTGATGAGAACATTTTATCCAGTTTCTTTTATTGAATGAGCGCATTCAGCGCTAACCAACAACAAAAAACATATGACCGATACGCTGTGATTCCTGTGGCTTCTTCACAATAAAAGCCTGCGTTTGGCCGGTTGAGTCCCTTTTAACGTGAAGCATCAGCAGCCGCAGAATGTGTGGCTTTCTTCAGCCATAACGTATAGCTCTCATGTGGTGTAAAGGGGTTGACCAGTAAACAGTGAGGCCGGGTCCAGTGAGATAAGATCACAAACAGTAACACTGGATTACATGCTGCATTGTTCCACGAAAATCCCTCAAGCATGCAAAGATGCACCCTGCCACTATCTTTGATAACTATTATAGAGAGAGATAATTACTCATAAATACTTTAAAGGGCTGAGCAGTGCTGACTGTTAATGGATTCAAAGATTGATTTCAGATTTCATGGAAATCCGTAAGATTGTAACTTTAATGTTTAAGTTGTTTAAAACCTTTATTGTTTCAGTTTTATTGTGCTTAAATGATGCAACTTTATGTATGGATATCACCTCAACATACCTGACCCAAGGAACACTCTGGGCTCCAATGTGTGTTTGACTGTGTACACTGCACATGGTGGGCACTTGAAGATGACTGAACACACACACAATGCACAGGGATTGGGAGGTCAGAGGCTCATTTTTGTCCCAGTGTCCCCTAACGTGTTAATTCAGCTCCGAGTATCTTGTATCCAGATTTATTCAGCCTCCTTAGATCCAACAGCTTACAGTCAACAGCTGGCATCAGAATGCATTTCAGTCTCCACTGACCTCTAGAATTTGGCTTCCTGCTCACATTGGATTTTCATCTGTGGGAAACTGAAACCTCTTCCAGACAGAAATCACACACAGAAGTCTAAAGCACTGATAGTTTCCCCTAGAAGCCACAGAGATCACTATACCCAACAGCCGTTGGATAGAATGAACAGCATGAATTTGTCATGTGAAAGATGTCCACTCCGTTATATACAGTGTTGCTTGTAGACGTTTGAATAGGCCGAAAGTTTGTTTGAATAGTTGTAGTTATTGTTCAAAAATGAATCCTGATCATATAATTCACATAATTAACTAATTCTTTTTATTTTATTCTAATTTCATATGTAAGATAGTATTTTTCTCAAATGGAAAAAAGTGTCAATTTGGGGAAAATTGCACTTGGAAAGTTTAATCTATCTTGACTTTGGAAGTACGAAGAAATGTATGAGCAATTTTTGTTTGAGGGGTCAAAAGTGCTAAATTTGAAATTCAGAGAACTTGATTTTCTCCATTGAGCTAAAGAAAAGTGGTGATCCGGCGGCTAGCAGCTAACAGCGACGGGGATGACGGAGCTAACAGTGTTTACCTTAGGGGGAACTGGAGGGTGGGCACTAACAAATGATTTGCTGCTAATTAATGCTCTGAATGTCGAATCAAGAACCTTAAAGGTTGTTTTTTTAAAGTGTTTGAAGATGAAAATAACTTCTAAGATCAATTGTTCAGAGAACTGGACCCTGGTGGTACTTCAGTGTGTGAAGGAACACGGCTGTTTGTTCCGGATTACTTTTTATGGTACAGTACATTTTATATTGTATCACCAGCACACCTGCTGAGTGTGTACTGGTGATACAATATACAATGTAGTGTACCATATACGGTATGGTCCCAGTGAGACTGATATGTACTATAGCACATGGACGTCTCATCAAGACTTCATTTGACTGAACAAGATGAAAACTGATCTTTTGTTGTTTCACTATGCGTGGTTGTGTGTGCGTGTGTCTCAGGGTCATGTGGATGAGATGTGGGGTTTGGCCACACACCCCTCTCAGAACATCTTCATCACCTGCGGCCACGACAGGCAGGTGTGTTTGTGGAACACAGAGGAACACAAGCTGGACTGGTGCATCACGCTGGAGGTAGGAGACACACTCTTCCTGACATATTTCCCCTAGTGTACTGGATTTATTTTCAAGATATCATTCAGCTGACTGGAATAAACCCATTGATACTGGTGACAGCAGTGCTGCCACACATACAGTTAACTAGTACCTGGTGTCTCTGACAGGAGTACGGGCTGTGCGCTGATTTCTGCCCAAATGGATCAGTGGTCTCAGTCGGCCTCAACACAGGAAGGTAATAACGCACAACACAGCACTTTTACACCTGGATAAAATAATTGACCAAAAGGTTTGACATATGAAAGTCATGTCAACAATCAATACATGCAGTATATATTAACTGAAACATTTTAAAGGAATAATTTTGGCTAATACGTTCATTCCCTCTCTCAAGGTTGGTATCAATAACCCACTCCCAGAGAAAAGCAAATAAGCACGTTTCTCAAAATGTTGAGCTATGCAATAAGGGAAGTTTGCAGAGGAGGAACTCTATGGTCTTTGCCATCACATAGATGTAACTGACGAGACAGAGCTGCCTGCTGTCCAGTCACTCCTCATTACTGATGCCTCTGTCCCACCCCTCTGTGACACTTAACAGGTGGATGGCCCTCGACCTGCTGACCAGAGAGGTGGTCTCTGAGTCCACTGATGGGAACGAGCAGCTGTCCGTCATGAGATACTCACCAGGTCAGCGCTCTCTATCGTCCAACTGCTCTCAAAATGATCATAATCCAAAATTTGGGAACATGCCATGGTTTGATAAAGCCAAGCCAAAAGCCATTTTTAACTTAAAAAACACACAATGGCTGCACGGTGGTGTAGTGGTTAGCACTGTCGCCTCACAGCAAGAGGGGCCCGGGTTCAATTCCCGGGCTGGACAACCTTCTGTGTGGAGTTTGCATGTTCTCCCCGTGTCAGCGTGGGTTCTCTCCGGGTTCTCCGGCTTCCTCCCACAGTCCAAAGACATGCAGCTTAGGTTAATTGAAGACTCTAAATTCCCCGTAGGTGTGGATGTGAGTGTGAGTGGTTGTCTGTCTATATATGTCAGCCCTGTGATAGGCTGGCGACCTGTCCAGGGTGTACCCTGCCTTCGCCCATTGACAGCTGGGATCGGCTCCAGCACCCCCGCGACCCTTAACTGGATAAGCGGTTATGGAAGATGGATGGATGGAAATCCTACAATGATTGTGTTATTCACCAATACACCAAATGATATGTGAAAACCTACTAGGAAAAAAAAACGGATTCTGATTCTGAAGATATTGTGGAAATCCCCTTTAACCGCATGAATGGCCTCTTGTGTTCTCAGACGGCAGCTTTTTAGCTGTTGGATCCCATGACAACTTCATCTACATCTACAATGTGACGGAGAGCGGCCGGCGTTACACCCGCTTTGGGAAATGCAACGTGAGTTAAATATCAAATCCATAAATGTTCCTGTTTGTTCCCTTGGATTTCCCCCCGATCCAGTCTGACCTCTGGGAGTGTTTTTTGTTCCGTGCCTGTCCATCACTGCTAATGTTAACCAGTCTTCTTTAACAACGAAAAGTGTGGTGATATTCTAGATTTTTCTTGCTGATATAACTTCTTCCTCTTTGCCATAGAGCTCCATTAGAAACACATCAATGAGTCCCACTGTTGCACTTCATTACCATGAATACACACACTGTAGTTTATTTTGACTCAATTCCACATACACGGTCCTGCTGCCCCAAAAAATCCAGAGTAGCAATAGGAAATTAATCCGCCAAAGAAAATAGTCCCTAACAGTGCACTAAATCTCTATTAATACACAATTATATGGCTCATAGACGATTGGCAACCGTGTCGGCAACAAATAAACATGAGGGGGGTATCTGCAAAAATTACATTTGCGCCTTTTTTTATTTTTATTTCTGCGTCTCAAAACATTGAAACTATCCGAACTAATTAGTTTTGTGGTCCATTGCGCCCCTACTTTTAGTGCATGTTGAGCATGCCCCACGGGCAGCAGCTCTGCACTGCGCTCATGCGGCGGTTACAGCTGATAACGCCGTCCCAACCCAACGCCCTCGTGGTGGAAGCTAAGCACCCACCCTCCGGTTCCCCACTCGGGTAAACACTGTTACCTCTGGCAGCACTGCTGCCTGTGTTTGCGATGTTAGCGGCATTTTGAGAACCATGTGGATGCATTCCTCAAACATAGGAATGCCATACATTTGGAATTAAGCACCTTTTAAAATCAGCTGAACAAAACTTTTAACTGCCAAATTTGTGATCCTGAGCCTGACCCTAATTTTTCAGATTTTCATCTAAAAACAGACACAAAGGATGAGATTTATTCATCCATTCAACCATAGCAACACAAAACCCTTCACCACTTCCCCGGGGAAGATGGGACGTATTGTTGTTGGAAAGTATAGAATAAGACCTTCCTTGTCATCTCGTAGAGCATTATGTGACACTGCCTCTGCTTATCTGTCCAATCAGGGTCACTCCAGCTTCATAACTCACCTGGATTGGTCCAAAGATGGAAAGTACATCATGTCTAATTCGGGCGACTATGAGATCCTTTACTGTAAGTGAACAAGTGTAATTTTGTATGTGAATCCTCAAACATCGTGACGATCTACTGTTGTGACTGTGAAGATTAATGTGATCTGACAGGGGACATCGCAGCAGGGTGTAAACTGTTGAGGAATCGCTTTGAGAGCAAAGACAGAGAATGGGCCTCCTATACCTGTGTGCTGGGCTTTCACGTCATAGGTGAGATGCTCCACTGCTCTAATTTCAAGTGTTTCATGTGCCTAAAACCACGCAGTGTTGTTTTATCCTGTAGGACTGCTGACTTGCTGTGGTGTTTTCAGGTGTGTGGTTGGAAGGCTCTGACGGCACCGACATCAACGCCCTGTGTCGCTCCCACAGCGAGAGGATGGTGGCCGTGGCCGACGACTTCTGTAAAGTCCACCTTTTCCAGTACCCCTGTCCGAAACCCAAGGTAGCGCCCGTACACAGCCCTCAATGGGTCAACCTTTCCGTCTACTTTGGCTCGATGCACATGAAAAGCAAACATTGCTCTCTAACTGCTTCCTTAACATAAACACCTGTTTTGGTCTATATGTTAACAATAATGTCTGGCAGCTGTTGTTTGCCGACACCATCAGTAAATTGTGAGTATCAAGTGATTCCTAGATGCAGGATAATGTAAGTAGTAATGTAGAGTTGCTGTAACTAAGGACATTTCAAGTATCCAATCATTTGAATTACTGTATTTTGAGAACTACCATACTTTTTTTATAGCAGTATTTCTGATCAGTTTCTCAGTAGCTTATCAAAAATATTAAGACTTTTCCTCATTATCATGTAGTGGTTGAAGTAAGATTTAGGTGCTTTATTTAAAAGTGCTATGTGTTTTATTATTTATTTTTGACTAAAATCAACAAGTTTGTCACGATAAATTATAGTCAGTTTTTAAATTACGTTACAATCCAAACTGCAAATAGTTACTTCACCATGATGCAAATTTGACAAAATGAAAAGACATTCTGGAGCACAACAAACCACAAAGGTACATATATTATTAAGCTTGATTTCAGTTAGTTAAGTTATGTTTATTAAGTAAGTTACACTAAGATCAAGGTCTTATTAGAGACCTCAGAACAAAAGCAAACCATATTTACAGTACAACAAGACAACAATTAGTCAGTCATAAAAGTCATTCATAAAAAGCAGTCATTGGACACACATACACTCATTTTAACAGTCTCTAATGTCATAAAAATGTCAGCATGTTAAAGTGGGAGAGATTAGTCTCTATTTTTAGTTTGTTTTGAAGCCTACTCAATAGCATCCAGGGGTATCGGTGCTTGGTGCTTTGGAAACCTTGTGTGATTGACAGTAGAGGGAAAATGATGAGCTGAAGTTAGGGACCATTTTATAAGTCGATACAAATGGTGAGGAGAGCTTAATAACATTCTCATTTTTATCAAAGACACTTCAGACCAACTCCAATTCTTACAACTCTTCCCATTATATGATCAACCTTCATCTTTAAAGAAAATGATTCATTTTGACTTGTGTGTCCTCCCCGCTGAGGTTTACTGTGTGCTCATAAAGACGGGCCTCTTCTCTCCTCTCCAGGCGCCGAGCCACAAGTACGAGGGTCACGGCAGCCACGTCACCAACGTCTGCTTCACCCACAGCGACTCCCACCTCCTCTCCATGGGCGGGAAGGACACCTGCATCCTCCAGTGGAGGGTGGTCGGAGGCGGGGCGGGCGACAGCAGGGAGAGGCTAGCCTCGGCCTCGTCCACCTCCACCAGCTCCCCGGAGCCTGCCAGCACCTAGGAGGGACATCGGGTTATTAACAGAGGATGTTTACACCACCAGATAGGCCGTCAGCCGGTGGACGGCAGCCGCCGTTATGGGCTCTGCAGTGGCACTGCTGCGTCAGCTTCATACAGAACATGTAGAGGAATCCTCTCCAGGAGGAATGTCCACATTAAATTTACGCTTACACACCTCCATCATCATGTGAAACTGGGCAGTGTGATTCTTCCATCATTCTGTAGTGGTGAGGGCCGTTAGAGGCAGTGTTCTGTGACTAGACTTCTACAGCGACATAGACTTTGGTTTCAGTCAACATTCCTGTTTTAGTCCACCTTGTTTTAACAAACTAACCAAAGTGCTGCATCGCGGCGTACGCCATCGGGGCCTTTAAAGACGTGTACATAATGTATTTACACATTTTTTTTAATATTTCCAGCAGCGTTTGGTTGACATCTCGCTAATAGTGAAGCTGTTTTTTAAGCTTGCATCAGTACGACTGTGACAAACCTGTTCAATGAAATCAATTCTCAGCATCTCTGATTAATTCATCTCTCAAAGAGTAGATCATTACACTTGAAAACGATTACTTTAGTGCAGTTTTATATATATTTAAGAAAAAATTTGGGAATACTGTGATGTATGTATCTGCCATGCTCTCAATAAATAACTGAAGACTGGAAAATGTGTTGTGCGTGAAGAGTCACTAGTGGGCAGTGCTGCTTCAGGAGTTGTGTGCTGTGCTGCGTGTTGAGGAAATGCCTGATCCCAAACACTGAACCGCACAAAGTACACAGGGGTTTTGGTCTTCCAACTCAGTCCAGTCAATGAAACTTACTAGAAAGTAGAAACTAGTGGCCACCTTTAGTTCAATATATATTAAACCACTGGATTATTATTACTGATGCATTAACATGAAAGAGTTATTTCAATATTGTAGCTGGTTGAGGTGAGCCTGATTTTTCTCTTGGTTTAATTTATGGAAGTGCATTGCAGTAAAGGTTGTTCAGGTTTATAGCAAATATTTAGGAGCTCGAAAAATCCTAAACTTTTGCTCAATTTAAATTTGTTAGAAGTTATTGATTAAAAACAGCATAGAATACTGAAGGTCTTTGGCCCTATCTTAAATCTCTTGAAAAATTGTCTATATTGATTTTGGAATATTTATATTTTGTAGAAGTTAGGGACAATAACTTTAGAATTTATTTGGGATTATAAAAAAATATATATATATATATATACATATCCTATTTGATTTAGGCCCACTCTGGATGCAGATGTGGGTGTTTCAGTTTAGTCTATCAGTCAGATAATATCAGGGCATTAGTGTACCGGGTCCTCCAGATCAGGACTCACTCCATCCTGCCCCCCTCTGGCTAAAACTAGAGCTCATGTCCTTAATAATACTGAATGCCAAACTTTTCACAAAGCTGCATTTGCTATTAAATCAGTAAGTCATAGTTTTGTTGTTAGATGTTTACATCGTTGTGCCCCAGCAGTGCTGGATAGCACATTTGCATTCAGGACTATTTGGACAAAAAGTTTGATTCTTTTCGTCAGTTAAGCTTAAAGTACATTCTACCTCACTCTATTTTATTTTTGTTGTATGCAACTTAAGCTTAACTTAAGGAAAATATTCCTTAGAGTCACTTTTGAGAGACAATCTATTGGAATTGCTACTTTGCCAGAGAGCATGAAACTTTTCACCAAATTAGTGAATTACTTCTGTCAACTTTATTAAGACGGCTTGGAGACAGGAAATGAATGCTGATCATATATAGAGGATGGTGCCTTTCCTGTATTCATATTTGTTCAATAACCGGCTGACAACAGGTTAGTATTCTTAAGGTCATGTTGGGAAATTGTGGCATTTATTTTAGAACTGTCCACTTATCAAATCATACTGGTCTATTTGATGGGCAAAAAACCTCACCATCTCCTGCGCTGTAGAAACAGGCTGCATGAACTTCTTTTCAGTTATCACATGGAGAAACTGCAATCTCATAATTTAAATTTGTCAACATAAATAGGAAGGATCCTGGGGACCCTTTTTGCAATATCTGGACTCAGTATGACTGTATTTCTCTTTATATATTGATTGGCTTTTTTCTTCCTCTGTTTTGTTCTTGTCTACTCATGATATATTTTATTTTTATGGGTTGCATTTACCAACCACACTAGTTGATATGTATTGCAATGAGCTTTTGTATCTTTGACACTTGGAAGATGAAAACCCATATGATAGCTATGACCAGACACTAAATTGAAAGTGTGGCTTAAAGTCAAATTTATAACAGACTAATTTAAATTCATCAAAATTGTGTGATACTAAGCACCACGAACAGGATAAGAAGTCAGGCCTTTTACATTTTTAATAAGTCAAAACGATGAGACTCAAATTGAAATTGAAAGGGAAATATATTATATATTGTTGTGTTAGTCATTACACAAAGAGACAAAGAAAAAACTAAAAAGGAAATTCCACCCAACATATCAGTACAGTAGAAATCAATACAGCACTGCTCGTCTACAGATACATCTACCCTTTTTACATCACACTATGTGACATCAAGTTGACATAAGACAAACATTAACTCACCAAACCAATATCCAATGTCATT
Source organism: Anoplopoma fimbria (assembly GCF_027596085.1). Lineage (NCBI taxonomy): Eukaryota > Metazoa > Chordata > Actinopteri > Perciformes > Anoplopomatidae > Anoplopoma > Anoplopoma fimbria. The sequence continues at coordinate 11,337,708 of NC_072455.1, forward strand.
ATGATCATGCACTTTTAAACGGTAATAATAATTGTTTAATCGACATGACTTTTTAAGTTACGTTCATGAGTCACTACATCATAATATTGATATAGTCAGATTAAAGTTATGAGACTGTTAAGACAACCATTCTTTATGACTTACCAAAATAACTTCCAAAACTGTAACTATATGTTGATACTAACACAATCTGACTTTCCGATTCCTAGTTTTAAATTAAAAAAAAGTCAAGATTATGTCTTATTCTCGCCCAATATTGATTTATTACCACATAATTACAATTTGAAAACACATCATTTGATATCCCCAGCATTGCATCCATTTTTGTTCCTGGTAGTAAAGAGGTCCTATACTTAAAATGTATTTAAAATAAACAAAAAATATCATTATTTGGTTGAAAGGCTCACAGCTCATTTAGAAACTAATCAAGTGACCATGTAAAACCTCTACGCTTGCTCGTGCGCGCGCGTGTGTATTTCCCACTTCCTGCTTTGCCTGGATCTAGCTACAACTTTTCTTTACTTTCTATCCATGTTTCTGTCCAATATGTGGAGACAATTTTTTTTTTAAAGTATAAATTATTTAAATAATATTTTGGTCTCCGAAAAACAGACGAGACATTTTACTCCTTTGGTCGTGAGAGTGAGTTTACATGTCATATTATAAAACAGGTTGTTTACCAAACCAGTGCAAAAGTTAATTGTGACATTCCGGAGATTGTCGACAGTAGCCGAAGATGACGATTTGCGCACGAGCGAAGGGGGCCAGTGAGTGTGTGCTCGCCGTGTACGAGCGTGTGTGTTGAACTGAGCGGAGGTGAAGAAGAGGAGGATGAAGCTGGGAGCGGAGGATGGGAGGAAGAGTGGAGTAAGAGACAGGCTAGCTGTGTGTGAATGAGTGAGTGAGTGAGGAAGAGGAGAGGAAGGTCGTCGGAGGGACCGAAAACAAAGACTTCTATATTTTGGGGATAACCTCCGGAACATTACGAACGGAAACTTTCAACTTTTTACCCGCCACATCTCGGCTTGTTGTGTCCGGAGCCGGCTTTGTTTCACGGCGGGGGTGTCTGCGATAAATGAAGGAATAACATAGATCCCCATCGACCTTTTTCTACCCGAGCGGGGAATACCCGGGGACTGCTTTTGATAAAGGTTACGAGAGAATGGCGGCCAACATGTACCGAGTGGGAGGTAAGGAATGTTTTACATTTTTAAGACACCCCCCCCCCCCCCCCCCAACGTGATTGTTCGTTTCGACAGCAAGGTGGCTAAGCTAGCCGCTAGCTGTCTGTGCGGTTAGCCGCTAACTAACGCTAGCTCCCGGCTAGTGTCTGTACGTGCGTCCACTCTTGCATGGAGGGACGTCAGATCTATTAAAAACCTCCAACAATGTAATGAGGCTCAGCTAATGGGCACATGTAAATAACTCCAACCCTGTGACTTAGTTTATACTCAGCTCTGCTCCAGCCCTCTACACTGATGTACAACACGCCTAGCACGGTCCGGTCCTTCAGAAAACATGAACTTTTAAAGCAGACCGGAGTGATATCCCGACCGGTGTCCGCGAGGACACGTTACCCCGCGGCGGGCTACCGCCGACACGCATGAACCGGTTGTGAAAGTTGGTATTTAATTTGAAATAAACGCAGCCTGAGTCCGCCTAATCGTATCTGTAGTTTTATAAAACAAGCGAAGCAATCGTCATTTGGTCCCATTTGGACATTTGAGTCTCCAGGACGTTACATATGGTAACGTGCACGATGCTAGTTAGCGTTAGCACACACTGCTAACACTGTTAACGCTAGCTGTGGGGGGAACAGCAGCCGGCCAACTCCGCCGACGTGTGTGGTGGTTAGCTAGCTAAAGCTGGTCGGCTAGCATTGTCTGTGCGGCGGCTTAATGTCACTAGTGACTCCGCCATAGCGCTCCACATGCAACGGATGGCGTTAGCCCTGCTAGCTAACTTTGAATGCTACATTTGGTTAGCCTAGCCGTACGTACTGTGTGTGGTTATGTGTGCTTGGCTCTTAAAATACGAACATATAACGTTATCTGATACGTGTATTAAGAGTTACTACCTCGTCTTAGACCATTTAACAAATAGTAAGAACGAAATATCGGCGAGAGAAACAAGTAACTAAGTAAACTAGCTAGCTAGCACTAACTTGCTAGCAGGACTTCTCGTTTCATTTATGTACATATGCTGCGTTGCCACTGGATGGAAACCTTAGCATCTCGGGCGACATTAAAATGAGGCTATAGTACGTAATTAACATGGCTTTCACACGCTTATATGATCCAGCAGCATGTCGTAGGTTGCATCATTACGACTCCCACCCTCCTCGTAATGCTAACACCGGGGTTTTCAGACGTCCCCATTGTGGAGAGAAACAACACGCCGGTAGAGACGTCTGTCCTCCAGCGACGGTGCCTCAACCCGTTTTTCCGCCTCAGTTTCGTTGATGATCGGTGTCACCAGGACTCTGAAGTGGATCTGTCGCCTTGTCCGTCCAGTGCTCGTTACTCCCGTTCATTGTCTAGAATCATTAATAGCCATGTTAGGACTTTGTGTACCTTTCTTTTATTTTTTATTTTTTTATTTATTTTTTGGAGTCTGGTTTTGGTGGCGGCTGAAATGCTTGAATTGACAGTGTAACAGTTCCGTTGCTGTGTTAAGGTCGGTAAGGTCACACAGGAGCCTGCGGGCTGTTTAGGTCATGCTAGTTTAACACTACCCTGCATCATTCTGTGCTTAATGTTATCACTCGGTTTTTGGTCGAATGTCCAAATGGCATACCGCATTGTTAACTTTGTTTTGTTATACTGTTGCACTGATTACTTTACATAGTGCATCATGTTTACGTTTGTACGATGGTTAACACGGTGCTATTGAGGCGGGATCATCAGCAGAGAGCAAGAGCATCTCTAGTCACTGGTAGAATGGGCTGATGTTGGGTTTATAGGGGATACAAGGTCATTTTATTAATTATTCAGACATGTTTTTGTATTCCAGTTATTCTTTCAAGGTGAAATGTATGTATATGGCTTAATCTGCCCAATACGATTTAAAGTATTAAACTGGGGTTTTATTGGATTAATTCAATGTCCTGTGATGGTAAAGATAAACACTTTTTCTGGAGCTGTTCCCCGGTGAAGCTGTCTATCATAGTTCTCTACGTTTGTTTTAAGTGTTACTTGTTTTTGTTTTTACATCGACATCTTTTAATGTTTAGTTCCCAATTCTAACTAAGGATAGTTTCAGGTATGCTTTGGTCTGGTTTATGCGAGATTGCTGTCCCCAGCACACGTTACAATAGTGGTTATGCATGAGACCTGCAAGGATGGACCCATACAAAGGCTTGCTGCTCAGAGGAACTAGGACTTGTGTGTGCATCCTTGTTGTCTGCACGCCAACGGGCATTCTGAGGGAACTTTGCATGAGCTCCATCGTTGTGTAGAGCTGCTGGAGCTCTCATTTAAAGTTTCACTTCTTGACAGCCTGCTGGATCATGAGTGTGTCGTGGATTTTCCACAGCGGTAATGCGGTGTGGTATGGCGGATAAAATGTTACAGTTAAATGCTAAGTCTAGCCCATAACATATAAGATAAGATAATTCTTTATTAGTCCCGCAGCGGGAAATTTACAGGATTACAGCAGCATAGAGTATAGTGCAAACAAAAGACATAGTAAAAATAAAAAAGTATTATAAATAAGTAATAAAACGGTAAAGAATATTAAATAAGTAAAAAAAAAAAAAAATCCACAATAACTAAAATATTATATATGCACAGACAGAATATGCAGTTAGCAACAATCATGTGATTCTGTAATGACATAGAAATGTATTTTTAAGTGGCCCACACAGAAACGAGGTTCAGTTGTTTGGCTGTATGATATGGACAGTAAAGGAACAAATTTATTTTGTAGTGTAGGCATTAATGTTGTGAGATTGAAATCGGTTAGAATGAGTTCATATTTATGAATCAAGAGGATTTCATGTTGTTGCAGCTGACTGGTGCACGCAGTTCGGTTTGAGCAAGCACATATATTACCAGTCCTCTGGAAGCACACAGTGTTCAGCTCTCATATAAGATCATTATCTTCCCCAGAGATTAGTCAAAGGGCTTCCTCCTCTTCATTCACCCTCAAGCACCCGGCATACTGCGCCACTCCAGCCTCATACGTCCACAACAAACACTCACGGCTGCCTTTTCTTTAGAACTTTTTTTTTTTCTACATACATTGCCTACATTAACATAAAACCACCAGCTTATCCCTGAAGTGATAATGCCGAACCTCAGGTTTAGCTGAGATGTGTGTTTTTTTTTATTATTATTTTTTTTGAAGGGTAGATGGTGTGAACCCTCTGTAGTCCAGTGTGTTTTTTTTTTTTGGTGGATCATTGATACACTACGCTGGTCTCAGTGCTTCAGTGCCGGTGGAACAGGATCATTCTTTAATCTGTCCCACTGGGCAGGAAGTCGAGACGGAAGGCTGGAATATGAAAAGAGTAACTTCCAACGTTCACCATCTTCAGAGCTAGAATCAGTCATGTCAGGCACATGAGAGTGCAGATCTCCTTTTGGCGCTTCAGCCAGTGTTATGTAATATGGTGCTGTTGTGTTCCTTCTCCGCGAACAAGGAGGTGATGCTTTTCTGGTCAGGCTGCTCATCAGTGTGCTAAGTAGAGCAATAAATCCTCTACCCTGTCTAAATCCTCCCTTCTCCATCTCTGCCTGTGATGATGCATCAGAAACCCACTGGTATCCTCCCGAGGCTCTCTGTCCCTGCTTGTGGGAGGACCAGATGGAGCTTGACGTGAAGCCACACGGCTGTGCAGAACTGCATCAAACACGACAAGGAGGCATTGTGTCTTCGGTAGTTGTAGGATGAATGGATGGTAGGCTTGATCAATATCTTAAAGACCGACATCTCTCAGTTAAAGCTGTCGGCAGCTGTGAACGGCTCGCATTGTGAGCCCATATTCACTATCGCTAAATCTGAATATATATTTATAAATTAATAACAAAACAAAAAAGACCACTTTTAAATTGAGAACTAATTATATTTTGTATTAACAAGTTCAATCTGCAAAGTAAATCAGCTAACACATTTTCTCAAATACATGTAGTGCAGTTAAAAGTACAATGTTTCCCTCAGATTGAAATAGATTGAAATACTCAAGTAAAGTACAAGTACCAAAATTGTAATTAAGTACAGTATTTGAGTGGCCAAAGTTATATTGCACCACTGCTAGAAAAGAGCACACATTTCTTCATAGACCTAGCCTCTTCATTTTACCTTTTAACTTTAACATTTTCTTCCAGAGGGGCATGTTTCCGGACCCCCCTAGATGGTCGGAGGTTCAACCCCCATAGTCTCATGACCCAAGCCAAATTCTCGTGTCACCTGCTGATTACAGTAAACGGGGTTAGGCTCACTTGGGGTGGGCTGACCATTTTTAAAGCCAAGTAGGTTCACAGTACTCAACGAGATGTCCGTTTATCAGGAGTCTTGAAGTCGTTTTGGTTTTCACACTACATGCCTGACTGGAGATAGGGGGTCAGACACACGCACTATAAGAGCTTTCACAAGGAATAATCCATGATGAGCACTCTGGTACAAAGTACATTTTGTCACGAAAACAGACGCAATGACGCAGCACGGACGTTGTTCACACAATAACCTGTTTCCACGTCTTCATCATTTCCTCAATGTAGACCAGTCCCTGTGTTATGTTTATCAATGCAAACATACAATACCCTAGGTGCAAAAACGTGTATCGTAAAGTCAAGGAAAGTGATACTGCTGTACGGGCTCCTCTTATTTTTGCTTTGCAGAGGAAGGGCTCATCTGTAGCTTCTTGACAGACGGCTTGAGTCAGCAGGAAGAGGTGGAGTGATTCAGCTCGTTTGGCAGATGTCATGTGATCACAATGTAATCCAGACCATCTCCAGGAGTAGTGTGGCCCTGATTGCATTCTTGACTGAATTGAAGTGACCCAGGCTGTTTACTACATTATCTCCTGAGATCCAGCAGGTTTACTTGAGCAGTGTCACAACATGCTTCATTCAGTGTCAGTTGATACCTGCAGCATTTCACTAAAACAGGATGTACCTCCTTGCTCCACCTGCCGGCCTCCAGGTATTCCTACTGGCCTCTTGACCTTTTAGATGCAACTGGGGAAAGTTTCTTGAACAGACACAGAAGCTTCTCTACATGACTAGTCTCACCTTATTCACACCTGAACCCGAACAAGCTGCTGGATTCTGTCCGTTGGCTATTATGTGGCGGTATCGGCGATAGTAGTAGTAGACTTTTCTGTGGTTTTTCTGTACATTATGTCTAAAGCACATTGCACTTGATCTCTCCCCCCTCTGCCACATTAATTTCACTGGTAATAACTGCCTAGTTGAAGTGTAGGCTGGGTCAGGTCTGTGTGTGGGAGGGATTACTTGTGGTTAGCAGAATGGGCTGGGAAGAGATCCGGACACACGTTCCTACAAACAGAATATTGGTGAATTAATAGAACCCAGTAAACGCTAAACTAAGACACAGAATACGGGCTCATCTCTCAAGGCCGTTTGGTAACGTTTGTTTTCAATGAAGCTGGAAAAAGAAGATTGACTAGTTTACAGAGCAGTATTTATTTTATTCTTTGCTGCACACGAACACTGGCCAAATACGATGCAGTACTATAAACATGCTTTAGATTTTGAGCAGGAAATATCTGATCCAAGAGCATAAAAATCAGACTAAGAATTTGACCAAGCCACTTTTTTTCACGGATTTGATTAAACATTTTCAGTTATTTATCAAGGAAAAATGTTAATCCATTTGCAGGTGTTTCATTGTTCATCGAAATGAGATAATTGGCTGTTAATGGTCTGTTTTAATATCACTTTATATGAAATATATTTGTGTTTGGACTTGTATTCGGGTATTGGTAATTAGGATTTGTGTTGGGGTTTTTTGGCGCTCCGTCTTTACCCTCTAATTGTATATGTCCCTATGTTAACCGTGTCATTGCCAGAAGGTGTTACCATGGCATGTTCTTCTAGCATAGCTGACCCGCTTACTGACTAATTCAATTTCTAAATAATAATGCAGTGTGCTTCTGTTGGCCCGATCACATTAGAGTCAGACAACAGTGACTGATTCAAATCATATTTTTTATGTCGCTGAAGTGTCATTTTTCTCATTGAAGCAAAGACTGCTGTAAATGTTTCTTTCCTCTTTGTTTATTGTTGGGCAGAATGTGCAATTCACACTGATCTTTTGACAGAAGCAGTGGTCAGCTTTACCACTAGGTCACCATCCCCCAATTGACTCAAATAATTTGTCTGTTTAACACGAAGATGTTAAACATGTAAATGTGTTAAGATCTGGCAGTCCGAAAACCCAATGGCATGAGCTAGAATGATGTTTGAAATGCGGCCCGCCATAGTTTCATAATGAACCAAAATATTCATACTTCCTCAACGGCCGGGGCCGAGCAGTCTGTCAGGGGGTTTTAACCCTGCGAGTCAGGGCAGCCCCTCAGCGTGGGTGGACGTCTTGGTGGAACCTCTTCCTGGGGACGCTGGCCCTAGCGTGGCTCATTTCCTCCAGGGCCGTGCAACATGACCGGCTCTAGGTCGGCTGGGAAAGGCCCCGGGTGAAGGTGACTTGTGGCTCCGGCCTTGAGCTTTACAACACCCCGAGACGAAGCCCCCCTGCTCCCGGTAGGGGTCATCCGGCACAGACTGTTCTCACCGAGCCCCTGCGGCGATGTCTTCAACCCATCCGATCCGCCCTTAAACACGCACACGGTCTTGTTTACCGTGCTTTGTTAGATTATTTTCTCTTTTTTTTGCCGTATCATCTTTTAATCTCCAAATTCTATTCAACCAATGTGTTTTATAATTAGATAGAAAAGCACAAAGGTGGTCCGATATAATGCTATGGAAACACTGGGCTGTGTTAGCTGGGATGTTCCTTGCCAGGTGACATATGTGATAGAATTGCTGCTGTGTTGATGCACAGTACTGCTGGAAATCAGGACATTGGTGTTTTCCGGATGCGTCCCCTGTGTGCAGGCTGCCATAGAAAACAGTGGATGCTCCCAATCTCAGATCTTCCACCTGTGCTTTTCGATCCACTACTGAATGCTAGGAGTTGGGCGCGTCCAGATAAACAGCCGGTGTGCTAATTCTCCAGTCTGGTGCCATTAAACCATTACAGAGGAAGAGGACACAATGAGATGATGAAATGACAAGAGCTGCAGAGCATGAGCGCGTTCTTCACTGATTCATGCTTTTACTTAACGACAGACTAAATATTATAACTGATGTATTTTGTTCAATACACCTTACCTACAGACAAAGATGGAAATAGATGATTATCCCAGTTGGTGTCAGTTCAGTGCTCCAAACTAAACTCCAATATCAACCTACGACACATGTTTTACCTGTCAGACTGACATTTGAATGCCTTTTGTTAATTTTTATGCAGTCGGAGAAAATCTAAAATCCAAGCACACCACTCATGACAACGCTGTTGGTTCTGTGTTTCTTATGATTTATTTACCCCAAAAACAAGGAGGCAAAGTAAGGAACAAAGAAATCATTGCCGTCGCTGCCTATCTTGCTCTGGTTAAAAAAAAAAAATACCATAGGTTCACCCTGGTACATGTGCAAATACTCAAAAACAAAATACTAAATACATAATATGCTAAACAAGAAAATAATTAATTAATAAATAAACGTCAAAAATCGAATCTAAATGAAGCAAACATAGTATCATTTCTCACACAGTACTACTTGTTATTAGTTAAACAATTTTTAACACTAACAAATATCTCCTAACTGTTTCTAACTTTTTTTTCATCTGTTAAAGAGGTAATGCTTTCAGTTTGGTTTGTTACGGGCCTGATTGTCATGAAACTCTGTGGAATGGTAAAAACATGGGTAAAGGAAGAACTCGTTAGCTCTTGCAGCAGATGGTCTGCCCTCTCTGGATGCCCTTCTAGTCTACACGTCTGCAGCCGCGATAGACAACTTTCCTGAAGCTCCTGTTACACCAGTCCTCTCACTGAGTTGGCAGCGTCCGGTTCTCCCAACAGCTTCTCAGTGTTGTACAGACAGGCCTCCAATTAGAGCTGTGTGTCACTTGAATGGGTTCCTATCCATCAGGTTAGCCAAACTCTTCTCAGGTCTGCCAGTACTGCCACAGAGCTGTGCTGGGGTCTGTCCAACTATCAGTGGACAAAATTTTCTATACTTAGTATATATTTTGTTATGTGCAGTCGTGCATTGACGTGAATAATTCCCTGTGAACATGACATGACTCTAACTTTTCCCTGTTGTTTCTTTCAGATTATGTGTACTTTGAGAACTCCTCCAGCAACCCTTACCTGATCCGTAGAATAGAAGAGCTCAACAAGGTTGGTTGTTTCTCTTATATGTTTTACATTTTACAGTTCTTTCTGTAATATTAGGATAGGGTACTGTTCGCAATTGAGCATCACCAGTAGTTCGTTACTCTACTCTAACAAAAATGTAATTTCAGTTCTAAAAGAAATGGGGCCCAAACTTTTCAAATTCAACATTGTTCTTTATATAGAACATATAGTTATTTATTAAGAACCTTTCACTCCAGTTTCAATGTTTAAATCTGTAAAATATCTCACAGACAAACATGTATCTGTGAAACATCTCCTGTTTCCTTTTCAAATTAAAAGCTTGCGTTTCTTCGGACAGAATCCCTTAATCTGTTAACACAAAGCTTTTATTGTGAAATGTTTAATACATTAGTGGAGTTCTGGCTATAATTAGGTTATGTTAATAAGTTAAGTTAAGTGTGCCATTATCAAAGGCCGCCACACACAGGTAGAGGATGGCGGCGTGACCCGGGATGACTCACTGGCTTTAACAAGATGCAGAGCGGACGTATTCTCTCTCTCTCTCTCTCTCCCTCCCTCCCTCTTTCTCTCTAAGTCACTCTCTCAGCCAGATGTGCTCTCAGGTACTGACATTTGTCACCGATTGATTAAACATAAATCGGTGCTCCGTAGTACGGATGTCATTCTGTCGGTACCCGACCATATTTAATACCTGGCAGTGTTGTATTGTCCTATTGTATATCTAACCAGGCTGTGTTTCATAGCTCATATACCTTAGATACTGAACATCCTGATAGACCTGCCGGTGTTTTAATTTGGATATAATGACACCTCAGATATCATTCCAGTCAACATACTTTACACACACACACACACACACACACACACACACACACACACACACACACACACACACACACACACACACACACACACACACACACACACTGTATATCCCTGGTCTTTCCTGGACGCTGCTCATGGTAAACCGTAGTTACTGCAATCTCAGGACACCAGTACAGGAGCCACTTATATAACAGCAGCAGCATATGACACAGGCTTGTTTCCCAGTCAAAGGATTAAGCTCATTTATGTAACACTCTTACATTGAAGGGCTTGTGCTGAGCAGCAGGAGGACTGCATCGTCCTGAGTGCTAATGGCTGCTGAGCACAATGAATGGATAGTGAGAGAGAGAGCGAGAGAGAGTGGCCAGCTCTGCAGCTCCAGGCTGGAATGTGGAGGGAAGCACTGTGTGCTCTTATGATCATAGTCAATCCAGGGAGAATGAAACCTCTCATCGTCCTAACTACCTGAGGTACTACTACCAGGTGGCTGACATATCATAGTCTTCATGATGCTACCAGTATACATCTAAATGGGATTTAAAATCTGCCATATCATATTACAACCCTGGAGGAATTGGTCTGATTTAAAAAGGAACAACTTCAGCACTGTGGATGTGGTTTAATAGCGTTATACTTCAGCGAAAACAGCAGAGGGGCCACATACGCCGTCATCTACTGACTAAACTCACCTGTGTGAACAAAATGCCATCACACAAGCAGAAGAGAGCAAACACTCAAACAGCAAGCTGAAGTTAGTTTGACAATCACCAGCTGGACATTTTCAGTCTGCATCGAGTTGAAGTTACTTTCATGTTGAGCATTGACCAGCTGGACAGGTTTTATTGTTGCTGTCGCAAAGACAACTGGATCACTAACACAGTTAGCAACACGGGGCAACCACTAGCAGCCTGGCTACTGTCCAAAGCATCAACAACCGTCTAGGGCTCTTATTGTGAAAGTTAAGAACGAAAAGAGTGCAGCTTCAAAGTGCCTGCCGTTGACAATGGGAGGAAATAAAGAGTGCAGCTGTCTTGGTTCAGACTACGGAGCCACCTTGTCATTGTATTCAAGGATCATTTATTGTCATTATGAATTAAAGTGTTGGACAACGAAATGGAGTGGTAGCCCATTTGCTAAACAAAAAAAGTATAACAAACAACAAAACCAAAACGGCAGTCATGTTCCTTTTGTGCCGTAAATAAATGGAGGATTCATATCCCAGGAGATGGTACAGAATAGCACAGTGAAAACCAGGTTTATAGGGAACCAATCCAAACGCTGATGATGTCATTATTCAACAGCCATTCCACTGTGCAGTCACCATTTACTTCACCTAGATAAGTCAAAGCAAAAACTGTGTCTATTGCAACTTTAATAATGTTTTACCAAGTGCATAGGAGAAAACAGATACATTTTTTTAAAGGTGCAGATTTGTCTGTTAATCTCAACAATGAATCTGTTTTAACACTTGGAAGTCATACAATATCACATATTTGTCCATGTAGCGACCCTATTGCTGACTCGTCGCTGGCTATTTGGACTACAATGTGATATTTGCTGATATCACAAAATCTGCCACGATACATTTTTAAATTTGATTCAATTCAGGGGTCTGCGATTGATATGAGAAGATATCATATGCCCGTTTATCACAATCTTTTAAAATGATATAATCTCTAAAAGAACAACAAAAATATTATTATTACTGGGTTCTCCCAGACATTTAAATGAAAAACAATCAAATATTTAGATACAAAAACAGAACTCCTGCTGTTGGAGGTCTAGTTGCAGTCAAACCTGGTGAGCGACTTGTGACTAAAACGAGAATAGCCAGTCCACCTTAAAGTCAGCAAAAATGTGTCTTAAAAAAACTCCCAGATGCTTCGGCCCTACAGGGAGTCAGCTGGAACTACACTGGCAGAACCCCGCTGCTGTTTTGTGAATATTTGGAGCCGTGTTACCAGATCTCGCAAATTACGTGACAAAAGTACCCTAACGGATATAAATGATGGACAAAGCTACAAAAATGAGTCATCTTTTAGACAAAGAACAAACTAGATCATAGATCTGCACGGAGCAGATGAGATCACACACTACCTGTAGCGACTGTTGAGTGTGATGACTGACTGCTTGCTACAGACATGATGAACACCCTGTGGCCGCCCACAGCTGCTGATATATAAAGGGCTTTCTGTTTGTAATTTTATTTTTGGCCCACTCAAATGAAAAAGCAGAACTGAATCAATGTGCATGATACTGAGCCCCCTGGTTCAGGACTCTGATTAACCCCTCAGCATGAGAAGTGAATGAAACTATGTCAATATGGCTGTTCCAACAGAGTTAGCGCTTTGTTACGACCCCTACTTGTAACCCACTGACTCTCCACTTCCAGACAGCCAATGGAAACGTGGAGGCAAAGGTGGTGTGTCTGTTCAGGAGGCGGGACATCTCAGGCAACCTCAACACCCTGGCCGACAGCAACGCAAGTGAGTACGAAACCACGGAGCCCCAAAGCTCCCCTCTTTGTTTCCTCCGGTGTGTGAGCAGGTACGATGTGTGAGCAGGTACGATGTGTGAGCAGGTACGATGTGTGAGCAGGTACGATGTGTGAGCAGGTACGATGTGTGAGCAGGTACGATGTGTGAGCAGGTACGATGTGGCTCGCTGCCTTTAATCAACCTCGTCCACATTGTGTTCCACATAAAAAAAGACCCAAAGCACCACTTTTATGCTGTAAACTGCTCCACGGCCTGCTTCCGGTGTTAAAGTCAGACCATCACTGGTGTGTCAGGCCCAGGCTTGTTCATTCAGAACCTGTAAGGAATTCAATTGTAGTCGTCGTATTTTTATGTGAGTCACTATGTATTGAAAAAGGGCAATTTTAAAGTAATTATAACTACTGATATATTTTGAATCCACATTGACTCTGGACACACAAAACCATCAACATATCAGTCGAGTTTAAGTCGTCTTTTTTTGCCATCAAAAGGTAAGCTGACGAAAGGTTGTTAATATTTTTTGGTCTAGTTTAGTGTAACCAGGAATGAGCATTTTAACCAAACTTCAGAAACTTGCTTTCAAATAAGATTTCATCCAACTGGTTTCAAGACAGTCGTCAACAACAGCAGATAATCATCACCTGGTGTTGATAATAACATTACTACACACTATTTCTCTCTGTGGCCTTATGGTTTTTCCCCGACCGTGCCCTCTGTTGCCATCATGTCCTTCTCTCATCACCACCTGATGAGCCGAGCTCCTTGAGCAGTCGGGTGCAGCTAGCTAAGGTGTTAGCACTGTTGGCGGTGTGCTGCTAGCATCCGAAGTGGGTTTGGTTCGGTAGGTAGAGGGGGGGTGTCCTTTTAATCACAGGGTTGGCAACACACTCAACCCCGAGCTGCTCCCCGGGGGCTTCACAGACGCCCACTGCTCCTGAAATGCTCGTAACTTTGAGTCAGGCGTGAAAATATTCTGCCTCTACACGCTGTTTTCTCTTCCCGCTGAGAAGCAGCTGAGCGGCTCTCCATCGACTGTAGAATTAGCGAAATAAAACAATAAAATAAGATCTCTGCCGATGAACTCATCCAAATAGCAAATATTTTTGTCCAGCCGCCCAATGACGATGAGAAATACATGAATTACGTGATTTGAAAAAAACAAAACTGTACCTGTAATATGTTTACTCAAATTTTTTACAAAAACAGAGATTTTTTTTCCCTTATATCGATCATCTTTAAGGGAGTTGTAGTCACAGTTATTGTTTAATTAAGTCAGTTTCGTCTTGTCAATGTGGCGTCTTCATCAGAGGAAAAACGGATCCCAGAATATTCTCCCAGCGTCATGTGTTGACCGTCATTCATTAATGGATCCAGTTCTCTTCATACATCCATGATCCTGTCTGAAGCGGGCCGTGTGGCATCAATTTCTGGTTTAATTTCAGTAGTATCTTCTCAGTATGTGGAGCTTGCCCCGCCCCTCCACCACCCTGATCCAGCCTGTGAGCCTATCGCCGTCTTGCGTGCGATCAGAGAGCCAAGGAGGTGGGAGGGTGGAGGTGGTGGTGCTAATGGCATGCAGACTACTGAAGCCTGATCACACTCACTCATTACCCCCAACCCCGACACCAACAGCAGCTCCCCCTCCCTCCTCCTGGGCTGCAGTGCTCTAGACAAAGACATCACACACACACACACACACACACACACACACACACACACACACACACACACACACACACACACACACCTCAAAATGGATGCATTAATGGTCCTTCTTTTTTAATGTACTCTGCACCACACAGCTGTAGTGTTTGTTGACTGGTTTTCTGGAAGTCTGAGATGTGACGAAAATATAAAGACAGTCATTTCATCATGTGCTGGTTCTGCTCTTTTTAAGGTTTTTATTCTGTTAAAGAGTCCAAGCCGTCTACATCCCCAACATGGCTTTGCCTGATAAGATTATCTAGGGGATGTGGTGAAGGAGATAAACCGCACCAAATTAACTTTATTGACGCATTTATGGAGGTTAGAATCAGCGTTTTTCATTACAAAGTCTCCAATGACGGCGAATGCCCCATTTGAACAATTTCCATACAATCACTGCTTTGGTTATCATTGACAATCCTATCATTAACACACAGTTCAGTGTTATTCTTCTCTGCTGTTTGTCGCAGCGCTCGGTCAGGCACCTGCATTTTTGTGACTTGGCACCAGAGATCGCGCGACTAGGGATTATAAAAAAAGGCCATTTAGTTTTTAGATGCTTAAGAAACAGGGGGTCTTCAAAATTTCATTTGAGTCAATATTTTGCAGCCAAATCAAATAGTTTAAAGGATACCCAACTCTTTCTTACTTTCTGATACATATCATAATTGACGTGTTCCTTTACAGGGCTTGTACAAAGGTGATAAAGTAAGCAAGGAATATGAGATATGCATTGACAGATAATTACAATCCCTCCTCGTCATGGTGGAGGTTGGTTTATGGCATTTTGCCGATTACACCTACAGTCTATGGGCATATCTATGAGTTACACTCATTGTCTTTTTGATTCCTCACAGTTCATTTTCTTTGTTTGCCCTTTGGGGTTTCGGGGAATAATGCAGCACAGAGAGTATAAACGCCTCCGTTCATGCTCAGAGCTCGCACGCCGTCTGCAGACACCAAGCAGGAGTATAAAAAAAACTTGGAGGGATGGTGCGTAATGTCTGGAGTTTTTGGGAGATGGCCTTTGACATACGTCAACATCGCACACAAGGAGGGCTGAACAGAGGAGATGCTGAGTGCAGACAGGCTTGTGTGCACCGTTCTGTGGGCGGTTTCAAAATCAATCATTTGACCAATGATTTTTTAATTTTAAATCTTAAATTGAACAAGAAGGCAACCTTCATTGACACAATATCTTCTGCCAATGCTAAATTTTAATTTTTAACTGTGCTCATCTCACTGGTTAGAAGTTGGCGAAGCTGTAAACATTTTTATTTCTGCTGTTAAGTTCGGTATTTTACCATTAGGGTCTATAGCAGACCTGGCCAAATAAGGCCCGCGGGATGATTCTGACCGGCCCGCGAAAGATTACATGATAATTAGAAAATAAAACATATTTTCTAATTATCTTATGGGTGGACTAAAACCGCATTGCTTTTATTTTGAAGCCCATTTATTCTCACAGTGCACGCAATCGTGCACGTCAACTGTGCACGTGAAATGCGTGTGATTGACAACCTGTCTTCCTTCCCTGTCACCCCTCCCTGAAAAATGCGAAAATGTCGGCTCATGCCAAAAAGAGGAAAGTGGATGCCGAAAGCAGAACTTTCAAACAAATATGGACTATTACTAATGTTTCCTTTACTGAAGTCCAGGGTAAACCTGTGTGTTTGGTTTGTGGGGAGCATGTCGCCGTGTTTAGAGTACAATTTGAAACGGCATTACGAGACGAAACATGACGAGAAATACTAAAACTTGACTGATGCCGAACGAGCGCGGACATCAACGGATTTACTAGCAAAGCTAGAAAAACAACAAGGCTGTGTTACAAAGCTGCATGCAGCAGAGATGCAGCGACCAGAACCAGCTTTTTTTTCTTTTTGCACAGTTCTGAAAACATTAAATGTTTAATATAGGCATGTAAAGTCAAAAAGGCTACAAAACTGGGACACTTTTCTTTACACAGTTACACAGTTCAGTGACATGTCTTGTTTATTTTGGCTACAAAGATGATGTGATGTTTTTAGAAAGCTAAGAAAATCCTTGTTTCAATAGTATATGAAACTCAAAATGCCCTTTGTTATTAATGTGACTGAAAATGAGTCAAATGTTTCACATTTTGTTTATCATTTTGGAAATTCTATTTGAATAAATGATATTTTTGAAAGCTAACCTCACCTTTTAATTGCCAAATAATAACATACACTCTTACCAGCAGTCAAAACAATGCCATTTACTGCTTTTTATATAGAAATAAAATGTATATTATGCATAATT